>NC_080166.1:13085622-13248122 GCF_950295315.1 Erinaceus europaeus | reverse complement strand
AGAAAGGAAGTGAAAATAGGACAGTAGAACAAAATGGAAAAAAATATAGAGAGATAGATAGGTAGATAGTGACAGAAATGGTAGCCAGCCCGTATCTGTGACCTTGGGAGACGCGCTTAAATCCCCCATGGAGGGCATGGGGACACAGAACTCTGGTGGTGGGAACACTGCAGATTATGCCCGTTATTTTGTAAATCAGTATTAAATTACTAATAAAAAAGGAATTTCACTCCATACTCCCAGAAGGGGGAGAAGCATTGGGGAAGATGCCCAGAGGGCTCTGAACTCCAATTCCTTCAGGACCTGGCGAGAGAGAGGAAAATGGAAGGACACTCGCAAGTAGTCACCGGTGTGGGTGTGACTTAGAAAGGAAGAGAAGCCAGGACCATGGGAAAAGGAGCAAATACCTATAAATATAGATAGTGACAGAAATAATAGTCAACCCATATCTGAGACCTTGGGAGAACCACTGCAGCTTCCAATGGAAGGGACGGGGACACAGAACGCTGGTGGTGGGAACGGTGTGGGATTACTCCTCTGTGATCTTGTTGTTTTGTACAACACTAATGAAAAAAAAACAACAATGTGCTTGCTCCCCAAATGTGGACGTGTCCTAAAGGCTGGTCCGTAGATGATTGGTTGGAGAAGCTGTGCATCAGAATTGAGGCAGTGGAATACTACTCTGCCGTCAACAATACGACAAGGTGCAGAACTCGAAATAGCAGGTGACAATGCCAAGTGAAATAAGGCAGGAAAGCAAAGACCACCACTGGATGGCAGGTTTCACAGGGATGTGGAACAGGAACGATAAGAGAATGAGGTGGAGTTGGGAGTGGATACAGAGGACTGTCCCCAGAGTGGCAGCACCAGAACTTGGGTCAATGCTCAGAGGCAAAGAAACTCCATTTATAAGGGGCTGGGGAGACAGCCCAGTATGCCGAGAAAGGACTTGCAAGCTGGAGAGCCCCGGCTCCATCTCTGGACAATCCCACCTAAGCTGGGGCCAAGTGGGGCCCAAGGCTAACGAAATGCAAGTTGTGCTCCATATTTAGTTCACTTATTTATTGATTTTTAGAGATAGGGGAGAGATAGTGAGGGCGGGAGACAGAGAGACACCTGCAGCCAAGCTTCACCATTTGAGAAGCTTCCCCCACAGCTGGAGACCGGGGGTCCTTGTGCGCGGTGACATGTGGGGTCAATTGGGAGCCCCAGGTTGCCACCTCTATTTATTTAAACTTATTTATTTATTATTTTTTATCCGATAGGATGGAGAGACATTGAGAAGGGAGGGGAAGGCAGAGAGGGAGAAAGACAGAAGGGCCAGGTGGCGTTGCACCTGGTTAAGCACACACATTCCAGTGTGCAAGGTTGTAGGTTCAAGCCCCCGGTCCCCACCTGCAGGAGAGAAGCTTCGCAAGCGATGAAGTAGGGCTGCAGGTATCTCTCTGTCTCTTTCCCTTTCTTCTCCCCTTCCCTTCTGAATTTCTTTCTGTCTCTATCAACAATAAATAAACACAACTGTTAAAAAAAGATGAAAACTAAAGAAAGAGAGATAGGAACCTGCAGCCCTGCTTCACCACTTGGGAAGCCTTCCCTCTGCAGGTGGGCACCGGGGGCTTGAACCCAGGCCCTTGCACACGGTACTGTGGGCTCTCAAGCAATTGCACCACCACCCAGCCCCCTGCCTTCTGCTGTGCTAGGTGGCTGTTATACTCGGGTTTAATGCCCAAGACGGCAGGCGTCCCGGGAGACGGAGCTGGCTGGAGTACCTGGATTTTGTCCACAATGCCGGTGCTGTCCATGCGACTGGCCACGTTCACCGTGTTGCCCCAGATGTCGTACTGGGGCTTCTGTGCTCCAATGACACCGGCGATGACAGGCCCGTGGTTCATGCCTGCGAGACAGTTGGGTTCACAGGGGTCAAGTGAGAGCGAGTGCCCGAACCAGCCACGTTGTGTGAGTCCCTTCCACCATCACAGCTGCGGTGCGGGAGCCCGGCTCAGGGGACTCTGGAGCAGAAAACAGTCACTGAAAATGTCTGATGGGGTCTGTCTGTGGGTCCAGCCCCTGTGGAGAGCAGTCTGGACTCTCAGAAGGGCCTGCAATTCCTCTCCTGGGGATAGATCCTAAGGAACCAAACACACCCATCCAAAAAGATGTGTGTGCACCTATGTTCACAGCAGCACAGTTTGTAACAGCCAAAACCTGGAAGCAACAGATGAGTGGCTAAGAAAGCTGTGGTCTAGATACACAGTGGAATACTACTCAGCTGTAAAGAAGGATGAATTCACTTTCTTTACCTCATCTTGGATGAAGCTTGAAGGAACCCTGTGAAGTGAGATCAGCCAGAAAGAGGCTGAAGATATCACTTGTGGACAGAAATGGAGAAATCAGAACAGAAGTGGAAACACCAAGCAGAAAGTGGACTGGATTTGGTGTCTTGCCCCAAAGTAAAGGACTCTGGGGTGGGTGGAGAGAATTTCAGATCCTGGTGCTGATGGTGGAGGAGGCCCTGGGCTCGGGGGAAGAGTGTTTTGCAGAAAACTGAGAATTAAAATATATATATTTTTCTTATTCAACTTTTTTATTATCTTTATTTACTGGATAGAGACAGTCGGAAATTGAGAGGAAGGGGGAAGACGGAGAGGGAGAGAGACAGAGAGACACTTGCTGCACTGCTTCACCACTCGTAGTTTCTCCTCTGCAGGTGGGGGCTGGGGGCTTGCACACTGTAACATGTGTTACAGTGAACCGGGTCCTTGCACACTGTAACATGTGTGTTCAACCCAATGCACCACCATCCAGCTCTGAAAACTGAGAACTTTTACACATATACTAACAACTGCACTTACTCTTGACTTTAAACCATTAGTTGTCCAATTAAAAACATTACAATAATACACACACACACACACACACACACACCTCCCAAAGGTTTCCCAGGTTTGTGGGCACTAGCACCCACCTTCCCTCCCAATTTCTGTCTTTATGCAATAAATAAATAAAGCATTAAAATAAAAACAAAGTATATGCAAGTGCTAGACTTGTGAAGTCTGTGCATAGGGTGATAGCTACACAGGTGAACACACATTTCTTCACGTTTATGTATTTGCGTATTTACTAGGTGGAACTGTGGCGGTGAGGGTGTGTATGAAATCCTATACCTCTTATTTAAAATTTCCGAAAACCTAAAACTTTTAATAAAAATAAAGTATAATTGTAAAAATGCTGACAAAAAGAAGGAGGCGGAGGCGGAGGAGGAGAAAGTGTGTGTGGGGGGTGGTTTGCCCTCGGCTGCTCTGAAGTCTCTGGAAGCAATCAGGAGTTGTCGGGAGTGGTCAGGGGAGGGCACACCTCTCTGCATTTAAATTTTGTTTTAAGTGATAACTCTTGGGGCAGAGGGTAGATAGCATAATGGTTATGCAAACAGACTCTCATGCCTGAGGCTCCAAAGTTCCACGTTCAATCCCCTGCACCACCATATGCCAGAGCTGAGCAGAGCTCTGGTTAAAAAGAAAATAAACAAAATTAAGTGATAACTTAAAAAAAAATTTTTTTTAAATATTTTATTTATTTATTTTCTCTTTTGTTGTCCTTGTTGTTTTTCATTGTTGTTGTAGTTATTATTGTTATTGGTGTTGTTGTTGTTAGATAGGACAGAGAGAAATGGAGAGAGGAGGGGAAGACAGAGAGGGGCAGAGACAGACACCCGCAGACCTGCTTCACCGCTTGTGAAGCGACTCCCCTGCAGGTGGGGAGCCGGAGGCTTGAACCGGGATCCTTATGCCGACCTTGTGCTTTGCACCACCTGCGCTTAACCCGCTGAGCTACAGCCCAACTCCCAAGTGATAACTTTTTAAAATTGTTTTTTAAAATAATCTTCATTCATTTATTGGATAGAGACAGCCAGGTATCAAGAGGGAAGGGGTGAGAGAGAGGGAACGAAGGGGCCTGATGCATCTGGTTAAGTGCACATGTTACGGTGCACAAAGATCCGGGTTTGAGGCCCCGGTCCCCACCTGCAGGGGAAAAGCTTTGCTAGTGGTGAAACCGTACTGCAGGTGTCTCTCCCTTTCTGCCATCCCCTTCCCTCTTGATTTCTGGCTGTCTCTATCCAATAAATAAATAAAGAAAATTAAAATTAAATTAAAACACAGGGAAAGAGAAAGAGATACATCTGTAGCATTGCTTCACCATTCAAATAGCTTTCCCCCATAGGTGGGGACCGGGGGCTTGAACCCGGGTCCTTGCTCACTATAACACATGTGCTCAACCAGGTGCGCCACCACCTGGTCCCCCAGAGGATCTGCTGTCTCTCTGTCATGGGGTTCACGGTGTCCTGGGGTCACCTGCTGGCCTCTGAGTGGCGGCCTCGGTGTCCTCTGCCCCCGGCCTGATGGCCACCTCTCTTTGGTCAGCAGCTGGGGGTGGAGGAGGGGAAGACTCTGGCCTGATTGCTGTCGGGGGACAATTTCTGCATAGTTGAGAGCTGTGCCCCATGTGGGGGTCTCCGTGAACCCTCGCGCCTGCAGCGTGGCAGGTGGGTGGGGTGCTAGGATGTTAGGAAGGAACCCAGTCACCTTTGTTTGGCCAAGACAAGTAGGACCCCTTTCCTTGCCGCGGTCGCTGCACTCAACGGCCACCGGGTGGCGCCATACACCACGGCAGAGCAGAAAGCAGGCTCAAGAGGCTGACTGAGCCTTTGCAAAAATGCGCCCAGGTCAGGCGGCCTCTGAGCCTGGGCTTCCTCAGAAACCAGAAGGGGTGGCAGGACTGAGGGCCGGTTGAAGACTTCTTATTTCAAATAATTTTATTTCATTTTGTTTTACTTTATTTCTATCTTATTTATTTTACTTCTTATTTGACAGAAATAGAGGAGAAACAAACGGTGAAGCACTGGGTTTAGCACATACAATACAAAGCTGAAGGACATGCACAGGATATGGGTTCGAGCCCCCCCAGCTCCCCACCTGTGGGGAAGGGTCCCTTCACAGGTGGTGAAGCAGGTCTGCAGGTGTCTCTCTGTCTCTCTCTCTATCTTCCCCTCCCCTCTCAATTTTTCTCTCTGTCCTATCCCCTCCCCCCCAAAAATTGAGAAAATGGCCACAGGAGCAGTGGAGTCACAGTGCAGACAGGGAGCCTCACCAATAACCCTGGGGGAAATTAACTGACTAATAAAGCAGGTCTGCAGGTCTCTCTCTTTCTCTCTCCCTATGTCCCCTCCTCTCTCAACACCTCTCAGTCCTGTCCAATAAAATGGAAATGGTGGTCACCAGGAGCAGTGGACTCACAGTGCTGGCACTAAGCCTCAGTGATAACCCTGGAAGCAAAGAAAAAAAAATGAGAGAGAAACTGAGAGGGAAGGGGGAGACAGGGAGAAAGACGCAGAAGAAGAATTTGAAGACTCTTCATAATCCCTTTGCTATTTACAGAACTCAAAAAATTTTCCTGCCTTAAGGGTTTACCTCACATTTTGTTTGCAAATTCTGAAAAGAGCAGAATTCCTTTCATTTTTCAGTTAACGTTTATTTATTTATTGAAGAGACAGCGAAACATAGACAGACTCTCACTGGCACACAGCAGTGCAGGGGACTGAACCCATCACTTGACACATGCAAGTCCTGCACTCTGCTCACTGGTCCACTTCCCTGATTACCAAGAGCAGATCTTAGAATCCTGTAGAAGGGCTGGGAGGACAGCAGGATGGTTCTGCAAAAAACTTTCCTGCCTGAGGCTCTGAGGTCCCAGGTTCAATCCCCAGCACTACCATCAGCCAGAGCTGAGCAGGGCTCTGGTCTTTCTCTGTCTTTTTTTTTTTTTTTAAATATCTCTCATTAAAGTAAACAAAAATATTAAAAAAATCACATTTAAACTAAGGGGAGAACTTACTAGAAATTGTGCTTTTTTAAATTGGGATTAATGGTTTGTAGTAAATACAGTTGTTGGTACATGTGTAGAATTAACCAGCTTTCTTCAAAACCACCCCTCACCCCAGCCCAGGTCCTCCTCCACCATCACCAGGACCTGAAAGCCCGCCCATCCCAGAGTCCTTTACTGACACCAAACCCAGCCCACGTTCTGCTTGGTGTTTCCCCTGCTGCTCTGATGTCTCCACTTCTGTCCCTGAGTGAGATCAGCCCATCTTCATCCTGCTCTTTCTGGCTGATCTCACCTCACAGGATTCCTTCCAGCACCACTGAAGATGAGGCGAAGAAGGTGACTTCATCCTTTTTAATAGCTCTGATTCACTTTAAGGAAAGGCAGACTATTGAAAATATCAAAGACGTGCATATTTTGCATCACTGAGACCTAGACTCCTCTTACAGCCTGTGGTGCATTCTAGAAGCTCCTCAGATAATGGGGGGGAGGGACTTGAAGCCAGGGGTTTCAATCAGCTACTGACGTGACTGACAGCTGTGTAAGGTCCACCTTCAGGGGTGACTCCAGCTGGAAGGATAAGAAGAGGAGGCTGCAGACAATACCTCTGGCCCACCTGCATGTTAGTTGTGGGACTCAGAAAAAATTAGTAAAGTCACGGGCCCCTTGGAATATACCTAAAATAGACTTCCTAGCTCCTTCCAAAATGAAGACCCCCCAAATCTCATCTGCTCTTTTCTTACCTTTACAGCAATGTGTCCTGAAGCCTCCCCTCCCCAGAGCCCTTCCCCACTGGGACAGACAGACACAGGCTGGGGGTGTAGATCCACCTGCCAATACCCATGTCCAGCAGAGAGGCAGTGACAGAAGCCAGAACTCCCACCTTCTGCTCCCCATAAAGAATTTGGGTCCAGGCTCCCAGAGGGATAAAGAACAGGGAAGCTTCCAGTGGAGGGGATGGGACACAGAACTCTGGTGGTGGGAGCTGTGTGAACTGTACTCCTCTTATCCCACATTCTCGTTGATCATTACTAACTCACTAATAATAATAAAAAAAAAGAAGTTGAAAATTAAGAAAACACAAAGCAGAACTTGGACTGCAGTTGGTGTACTGCACCAAAGTGAACCTCTGGAGTGGGGGGAGGGTTCAGGTCTTGGAACATGAGGGCAGAGGAGGACCTAGTGGGAATTGAATTGTTATGTGGAAAACTGAGAAATGTTACACATGTACAATTACTGTATTTTACTGTCGACTGTAAACCATTAATCCCCCAATAAAGGAAAAGAGAAAGGGGTTGAGATCTACCCCAGGTGTTCTTGCTAAACTCACTGCTTGCAGCTTAAGTCTAACCACAGTGGTTATTATTATTATTTCCTAAATTGCACACAAGAGTCACAGAGACCCTAACATTCCTTGCACCTTTTCCTCTGTCTCCCCTACCGCCCCAGGGCCGGTCAGTCGGCAGGACATACCCACACGCAGCTTGAAGTCATTGAAGGAGTGCTTGTTGATGGCGTCCAGCTTGGTCATCAGAGCAAAAGCGAACTCCACCATGGTGCCGATGTGCACGTACTGCCGCTCCGGCTCCTGCAGGGCGCAAGCACAGTGCAGCCTGAGAGGCAGCTGTGGGGAGGAGCCCTGCTCTGCAAAGCATATTTTATCCTTTCAGAGAAAGAGCGTCAAACAGAGACAGGAGACCCCACAGCCCTGCCCACCCTGCATGGGCTCCCTGGGTGCTGTGCCTGGTGCTGAGAGAGGAGAGACCCCCACAGCCCTGCCCACACTCCATGGGCTCCTTGGGTGCTGTGCAGGGTGCTGAGAGAGGAGAGACCCCACAGCCCTGCCCACCCTCCATGGGCTCCCTGGGTGCTTTGCCTGGTGTTGAGAGAGGAGAGACCCCCACAGCCCTGCCCACCCTCCATGGGCTCCCTGAGTTCTGTGCCTGGTGCTGAGAGAGGAGAGACCCCACAGCCCTGCCCACCCTCCATGGGGCTCCCTGGGTGCTGTGCCTGGTGCTGAGAGAGGAGAGACCCCACAGTTCTGCCCACCCTCCATGGGGCTGCCTGGGTGCTGTGCCTGGTGCTGAGAGAGGAGAGACCCCACAGCCCTGCCCACCCTCCATGGGGCTCCCTGGGTGCTGTGCCTGGTGCTGAGAGAGGAGAGACCCCACAGTTCTGCCCACCCTCCATGGGGCTCCCTGGGTGCTGTGCATGGTGCTGAGAGGAGAGACCCCACAGCTCTGCCCACCCTCCATGGGGGCTCCCTGGGTGCTGTGCCTGGTGCTGAGAGAGGAGAGACCCCACAGCCCTGCCCACCCTCCATGGACTCCCTGAGTTCTGTGCCTGGTGCTGAGAGAGGAGAGACCCCACAGCCCTGCCCACCCTCCATGGGGCTGCCTGGGTGCTGTGCCTGGTGCTGAGAGAGGAGAGACCCCACAGCTCTGCCCACCCTCCATGGGCTCCCTGGGTGCTGTGCCTGGTGTTGAGAGAGGAGAGACCCCCACAGCCCTGCCCACCCTCCATGGGCTCCCTGAGTTCTGTGCCTGGTGCTGAGAGAGGAGAGACCCCCACAGCCCTGCCCACCCTCCATGGGGCTCCCTGGGTGCTGTGCCTGGTGCTGAGAGAGGAGAGACCCCACAGCTCTGCCCCACCCTCCATGGGGCTCCCTGGGTGCTGTGCCTGGTGCTGAGAGAGGAGAGACCCCACAGCCCTGCCCACCCTCCATGGGCTTCCTGGGTGCTGTGCCTGGTGCTGAGAGAGGAGAGACCCCCACAGCCCTGCCCACCCTCCATGGGCTCCCTGGGTTCTGTACCTGGTGCTGAGAAAGGAGAGACCCCACAGCCCTGCCCACCCTCTATGGGGCTCCCTGGGTGCTGTGCCTGGTGCTGAGAGAGGAGAGACCCCCACAGCCCTGCCCACCCTCCATGGGGCTCCCTGGGTGCTGTGCCTGGTGCTGAGAGAGGAGAGACCCCACAGCCCTGCCCACCCTCCATGGGGCTCCCTGGGTGCTTTCCATGGTGCTGAGAGAGGAGAGACCCCACAGCCCTGCCCACCCTCCATGGGGCTGCCTGGGTGCTGTGCCTGGTGCTGAGAGAGGAGAGACCCCACAGTTCTGCCCACCCTCCATGGGGCTGCCTGGGTGCTGTGCCTGGTGCTGAGAGAGGAGAGACCCCACAGCTCTGCCCACCCTCCATGGGGCTCCCTGGGTGCTGTGCAGGGTGCTGAGAGAGAAGGGACCATACAATCCTGCCCACCCTCCATGGGGATCCCTGGGTTCTGTGCCTGGTGCCGAGAGAGGAGAGACCCCACAGCTCTGCCCACCCTCCATGGGGGCTCCCTGGGTGCTGTGCCTGGTGTTGAGAGAGGAGAGACCCCCACAGCCCTGCCCACCCTCCATGGGCTCCCTGGGTTCTGTGCCTGGTGCTGAGAGAGGAGAGACCCCCAAAGCCCTGCCCACCCTCCATGGGGCTCCCTGGGTGCTGTGCAGGGTGCTGAGAGAGGAGGGACCCTACAGTCCTGCCCACCCTCCATGGGGCTCCCTGGGTTCTGTGCCTGGTGCTGAGAGAGGAGAGACCCCACAGCCCTGCCCACCCTCCATGGGGCTCTCTGGGTGCTGTCAATTTTTACCCATCCAAGAGGACCCACTACATGGTCCCACAGAGAGGCAAGGAAGCCAGGAGATGTATTTGGGGACAGTGAAGACATGAAAGCCCCCAAATCCTCCTGTCTTCCAGGACTGCACCCACAATCAGGACTGTGAGTCCCTCTAGAAGAGTTTACTCTGGGGTCTCGATTCTCCATGTCACACAGGCACAGTTATCAGAAGGGGCTATGTCTCTCTCAGGCTGTCCTGCCTCCAGACATACACACCAATGGATGGGCAAAGTTCAGCCCAAGTCATCCTCCCCTGGATACCCCAACCCTGGGCTTCCTCTGGGGCACGACTTGAACCCAGCATCTCTCAAACCCAGAGACTCCAGCCTGGTGAGATCCTTATTTTACCAGGTAAAACATCTCGCAGCCCCTGGGAAATAATTCTTCCATCCCGAACCCCAGCTCCCAGCAGAAAGAAGTGCTTAGAAATTATGATGCTGTCATGGATAGCTGGGTTCTTCTCTGTCCTCTCTTAAATAGATGTGTGTGTGTGTGTGTGTGTGTGTGTGTGTGTGTGTGTGTGTGTGTGACAGAGAGAGACAGAGAGAGAGAGATCTCATATGTAGTACTGAGGATTGAACCTGGAGGACCATGCATGCAAGTCCTGCACCCTGCCTGCTGAGCCACCACCCCGATGGCCATTTCTATTTAAGTTTGTTATTCTGGTTACTAGCTTATGTCTATAAGTAACTTGTAGAGGGGAAGACAGCATGGCGATTATGTTCTGAGGTAACAGGCTGCATCTTCTGCACCTACATAAGCTAGAGCTGAGCATTGCTCTGGTAAAAAAAGAAATGTGAATAAATAAAGGGCCGGGCGGGCTAGCACACTTGCTTGATCACACATATTACAGTGTGTGAGGACCTGGGTTCAAGCCCCCAGTCCTCCCCTTCAGGGGAGAAATCTCATGAGCAGTGAAGCAGTGCTATAGGTCTCCGTCTGTCTGTCTGTCTCTCTCAGCCTCTATCTCTCCCTTCCCTTTCAATTTCTGTCTTAATCCAAAATAAACTTTAAAATGTAGTAACTAGTGACACCTGTGATATTTATATTTCCACCGGGTATTGCATTTAAGTGTATATATTACTTTGTGCCTTCAAATTCATTTGCATGATTATATTTACTGCTGGGCTGTAGGAAAAGTCATGATGTGTTTTTCTAGGCAAAAATGCCTCATGAGAGAACAGCTTCCACCAAGAGACTGGGAAATGAAAGATGCTGGTGATGCTGTTTAGAAAAAGGGACCCTGGGGAGTCGGGCGGTAGTGCAGCAGGTTAAGCACACGTGGCGCAAGGTGCAAGGATCGGCGTAAGGATCCCGGTTTGAGCCCCTGGCTCCCCACCTGCAGGGGAGTCGCTTCACAGGCGGTGAAGCAGGTCTACAGGTGTCTTTCTCTCCCCTCTCTGTCTTCCCCTCCTCTCTCCATTTCTCTCTGTCCTATCTAACAACAATGACATCAATAACAACAACAATAACTACAAAAACAATGAAGAACAACAAGGGCAAAAAAAGGGAAAAGAAAAAAAAAAGAAAAGAAAAAGGGACCCTGCTTCACTGCTGGTGGGAGTGCACACTGGGGCAGGCCCTTTGGAAGACTGTATAGAAAGTCCTCAAATGGTGGCCGGGCGGTAGCACAGCGGGTTAAGCACAGGTGGTACAAAGTGCAAGGACCAGCATAAGGATCCTGGTTTGAGCCCCCGGCTCCCCACTTGCAGGGGAGTCGCTTCACAGGCGGTGAAGCAGGTCTGCAGGTGTCTATCTTTCTCTCCCCCTCTCTGTCTTCCCTTCCTCTCTCCATTTCTCTCTGTCCTATCCAATAACAATGGCATCAGTAACAACAATAACAACAACAACAAAAGCAACAAGGGCAACAAAAATGGGGGAAAAACAGCCTTCAGGAGCAGTGGATTCACAGTACTGGCACTGAGTCCCAGCAATAACCCCGGAGGCAAAAAAATTAAGTCCTTAAACAAATAAAAATGGAATAACCTTATGGCCCAGCAATACCACTTAGGCATTTGTCCAAAGGACACTGAGACACTAGTTAGAAGGGGCACATCATTCACAAGAGGCAAACAGTGAAAGCAGCCTAGATGCCCACCCGCAGATGATGGCTGGATCAAGAAGTTATGGGGTGTATATTCCATGGAATACTACCCTGCACTCAAAAAGATGATAGTGTCCTTTGGGACAAAATGGATGGAACTGGAGGTGACGATACTTAGTGAAACAAGTAAAGAGATGAAGAACAACTAGTGGATGTCTCACTCATATGTGGAATCTAGAGATGTGATTCACAAGAACTTGCAAAAAACAAAACAAAACCAGAAGCAAGCAAACTGTAAGCCTCGTGCTGATCTCTGGAAGGTGGGGGTGGGGTGGGGATGTGGAACCTGGGTGGTGGGTGTGGTTGGAACTACAGAGCAGAGTCTTACAGTCTCATAACATACTATTAATCACAAAACAGTAATAATGTAAATAAACCTTAGATTTACAGAAAAAAAATGCCTCATGACTTTTCCAACCCAATGTTTACATTTAGTTGATAATTACTTTGGAAGTTTGTCATTTTACATTTTTGTTTTATCATTATTATTTCACCAGGGCACTGCTCAGTGCTGGCTGATGGTGGTGCAGGGGATTGAACTTGAGACCTCAGAGTCTCAGGCAGAAAAGTCTCTTGCAGAGCCACTGTGCTATCGCCTGGCCCAGAAGAAGTTGCTCTGTTTCCATGTCTGGGATGGATGTCATTCTCAAAGCAGATTGTCTGCTCTTCCATGTAAGGGCACGAGAGTGACTTCAAGCAGATTAAACTTCCTCTGAGGAAGGTGAGGACACAAGTGAGGACAAAGCCCAGGAGCAGGGGCTCCCAGGGGTTTCCTGCCGTCCATCTTGTGGGCTAAACAGAGGTAGCCTGCAGGCACACGGCACAGAGCCCACTGGGCAGTGTGGAGCAGCCCCGCGGGGACAGGTCTCTGTGCTGCAGAACTGACAGCTCTTTCCAGCGAGGACGAGGACGACAGATGGGTCACAGGAGGAACCCTGTGAGGCCCTGCTCTCAGCCCTGAATGAAGACATTGAGTTCTGGGAGCCAGAGAGGGAGGCTGCAACCCAACACCAATGACTCACTGGGGCTTTGCAAGCCCAGAAGCCAGGGAGGAGGGGGGGCTGTGGGGGAGTCAGTTCATTGCAAAAAGTCCATATGATGGAGCTCTGGATAAATATTTGACGACGGACAGAAGTGGTTATTTCTCCCACAACCCCAATAACTTCTGTGAGGGAGCTCCCGATATGGAAGGAACTGCCAGCTAGACACAGAAGCCATTCATGGGGCTCTGAGGAAGGTGCTCACGCTGTGTGTTCCGGGCAGGGAGCAGTGCTCATGCTGACTGCGATTAGCCCATAACGGAGTGGCGGGAACAGCTGAGATGACTGTTTAGGCTGAATTTAGTGTCTGCCCATCACCAGCTGGTAACAATACTCCTAATCGCTTCTCCTGTCTTCTCCATTCCTCCCTTCTTCCCCACATCACAATTCCTGGGGCCCCTGCCATGCGGGTCCTGCTTCCATCTGTTTGACTGACGAGTGGCTCACAGGTAGAGTGCATGTCTTACTATGAGCAAGGTTTTTTTTTCTGGGGGTACAGAAGGTGGGAGTTCTGGTTTCTATAATTGCCTCTCCACTGGACATGGGTGTAAGGACTTGAACAGGAAGGAGAGAGAGAAAGACAGAAAGAGAGAGAGAGCCAGAGCATCACTCTGGCACATACAATGCCCAAGGATAGAACTCGAGAACTCAGGAGTCCAAAGCTCTACCCACTGCACCACCTTTTGGGTCCCTTCTGACACACAGTGATAGCTTTGGTACTCAGACAGAACACACAAGGGCAGGTGCCGCACACAGGGTTAGTGCTTTTCCTTTCAGCAGAGGCCAGAGATGAGTTTTGCCATTTACAGATCAAGGGAACTCTGATTATTCCTCTCTCTGGCTCCCAGGACACTGGCAGCAGGCCTCAGGGTGAGAGCTCAGACTGTGTTACCCGCCCTCTTCCCTAAATGCATCTACTGAAGCCTGACACTGGCCGTGAGGGTGCCAAGGGGTCTCTGCCTTTGGAGCAGAGGGAGAAACCTCATGAGTGGAACTAGGGCCCCAATCCAAGAGAATCCCGAGGTAACTCTCACAGCTTCTACTGTAAATGACTTCAGGTCACGGGGCTGGGTGGTGGTGTACCTGGTTGGGTGCACACATCATGGTGCACAAGGACCCAGTTTCAAGTCCCCAGGCCCCACCTGCATAAGGAAAGCTTCAGGAGTGGTGAAGCAATGTTACAGGTCACTCCCCCACTGTCTCTCCTCCCATCTCCCATTTTTCTCTAGATTTATCTATTTCTATCCAATAAATAGATATAAATAAATAAAAATCATATAAAAAACTAGCACCTGAAAATAAAATCATTTTTCCTGCATCAATGAGTAGTCACAGGAACATGAGCAGGCAGGGCTGGGGAGACAGCATCATGGTTCTGCAACAAACTTTTATGCCTGAGGCTCTGAGGCCCCAGGTTTAATCCCCAGCACCATCACCAGCCAAGGCTGAGCAGGGCTCACCCTGCCCCCCGACCCTCATTAAGTCAACAATACATACACCAAAGTAAAAGACTCTGGGGTGGGTTGGGGGGGCAGAATACAGGTCCAAAAAAGATGACAGAGGACCTAGTGGGGGTTGTATCGTTATATGGAACACTGAGAAATGTTGTGTATGTACAAACTATTGTATTTACTGTCGAATGTAAAGCATTATTTCCTCAATAAAGAATTTTTTTTAAAAAAAGTAAACAATACAACAAAAAGGCACACAAGGAGACCATGGAAACCCCATCCTGTTCTCCCAGAATCTCTCTCTCTTCCACCTGGCTCTCAGCTCCAGCACCACATGGTAAAGAACATTGTAGTGCCTTACACACTGTTGAGCAAGGAGCCAGCCGTAGATGGAGGGAAGGGAGTAACTGAAGGAGCACGTCCATGGGGAGAGATGCTGACGTTTATGGCAGAGGGGCTGACACTGGTGCTGTCACTGCCCTGACCTAGTGCTCTGAGATTCCTCACATCACTGACACCAGTGTGACAGGAGCCCTTTCTTCCTCTCTCTGATCCACTGCTCATTCTTTTTTTTTTGTTTTTTTTTTTTTTGCCCCCAGCGCTATTGCTGGGGCTCAGTGCCTGCACCATAAACCCACTGCTCCTGGAGGCTTTTCCCCTCTTTTGTTGCCCTTGTTGTTTTATCGCTGTTGTAGTTATTATTGTTGTTGTTATTGATGTCGTCATTGTTGGATAGGACAGAGAGAAGTGGAGAGAGGAGGGGAAGACAGAGAGGGAGAGAGAAAGACAGACACCTGCAGACCTGCCTCACCGCTTGTGAAGCGACCCCCTGTAGGTGGAGAGCCGGGGGCTCAAACCGGGATCCTTCTTCCGCTCGCTGGTCCTTAGGCTTCACGTCATGTGCACTTAGCGCTACCTCCCGAAGCCCTCTCATTCTCCTTTTAGCTATAAGCCGTAAGCCCTGGGCTGAGGATAAGATGGTTTGGGGGACATGTGCCTGCCATCTCCTCAGGCCACTGGCACCTGACAATGATCTCGTATTTCTTGCACTGAGTCTCATCTCTAGACTCAGTGGCCTTCCAGTGGGTGGGTGAGCAGAAACCACACATTCAGCTAAACTAGGTGAGCTACAGCCATCTGGGCCAGGAGGCCGGCTCCCTCCAGATGGGAAATACTGTGATAGGTCCTTGAATTTAACTCTCTAGCTTCCAGACACATGCAGGGGAAATGCTGCCGTCTGCCATTTAGTCTGGGTTTTGTGGTGGGGTGGGGGGAGGCGTCAAGAGAGAAGCATACCAGCGTATACAGAAGGGGGTATAAAAAAAAAGAAGAAAATGTATATAGGGGGATGGGTGGTGGCACACCCCATTAAGTGCATATAGTACTAAGCGCAAGGATCCGCACAAGCATCTGGGTTTGAGTCCCCTGCTCCCCACCTGCTGGAGGTCTGCTTCATGAGTGGTGTAGCAGGTCTGCAGGTGTCTATCTTTGTCTCCCTCTCTCTACCTCCCCCTCCACTCTCAATTTCTCTTTTTCCTATCAATTGAAAAAGGGGCCAAAAAAAAAAAAAAAGACCACCAGAAGTGGTGGATTCATAGTGCTACTGAATGAATCCCTACAATTGAAGGAAAAAATATATATGTGTGTCTCAGTGTATGCCTATGGACCCTAAAGCCTGCCATCCTTACTGCAAATGTGTGAGCCAAAAGCCTGGACCAGCAGGTGTGGTTCTGGGAAGGGGCTGTCGTCCCCTCCTGCCACCCCCCCAAGTCTACAAAGGAACACAGAGACTCAAGACAGGACCATCCCCAGAGGCAAAACCCTGCAGAAGAGCACCCCTCCTGGGACATGCAGCCCCCAGCCCCTGAGGGCTGAGCTCCAGGACCAGAGCACAGGGCAGGTGGCCCTCTGTTGGCTCAGTGCACAGACATCACTAAGCAGGACACACACTGCCCAGCGTGGTCTCGCTGCAGGGATGCCGGGGTCTGCTCTGAACCCCCTCTGTGGTTGCATGGTGCCTCCATTCTTGCATCAGGATCCAGGTTTGGGCTTAGTTCTCCAGAGCTAGCGGAAGGTTGTTTCCGGGGCTCCAGGCCCCAGATGAATGCATCCCCTGCCCCCCCAGCTCTGAGTATGTCTGTTTTCTAGTTAACACCAGCAACCACATGTTGGCAGCCTGTCAAGACTTTGAGGCCACAGGAGAGAACAGGATGTAACTCTGGGACTCAGAAGAGAGGGAACCTCCTCCCCATTTTCAACCCACTGGTTCATTTTTTGGCAAATGTACACTCCTTTTCAAAATAACAACCAAGTTTCTGAATGTTGTTTTGAAGCTTACAGTGAGAACACATTATTTCGCTTTACAAATACAAATGAAGCAAAACAAAAGAGGCCTATATAAGCCTTGCTCAGACTAGGTGTTGAAAGACCATAGTTTTTTTTTTTTCTTCCCCAACATGGATTAGTGTGCTGCTTCAATAAGTAGCATACTCAGAGGTAATTACATACAAATCAAAGCTAAATTTCAAAAGGCTATTATCCAGATAACTTTGCTTCTGTTTGGATTGAAGGAAAACACATTAATCTTTGAGAAACCCAAATACAGTGTACAAATTGAAAGTCATCTGTGGCCAAACTAAATACGTGGTGAAACAATAAGTGGAAAGTTCTTTGTCCCTAACTGGAGAAGCAGGTCTCGAGCTCATTTTAGGAGTTTACAAAAGGCCAGAGTGACATGCACTTCTCAGGAACAGAGCTTGTGTATAGCTCTCTACCTGGCATGCCAGCCACAGCCCTTCATCAGATGACATGAACTGCACTTTCTAGAGACTTCCACTGCACTTCCAGAGGTTTCTAGGATAACCTTTGCAATTAAGATTCCAATCAAGTAATTAATTAAAAAACTCTTATTAAGCTAAAACTCCCTGCACAGTTATGACATATATTTCATTCCTGTCTTCAAACTCTTTTTTTTTTTTTAGCCACCATGATTATCACTGAGGGCTCAGTGGTAGCATGTCAAATCACCCACTCTAGATGCTCTTCCTCCTTTCCTTTCTTTTTTTTTTTAATTTTCCTTTTGATAAAGACAGAGAGGAATTGGGGCCAGGTGGTGGCGCACCTGGTTGAGTGCACATGTTCCAGTGTGAAAGGACCCAGTCCCCACCTGCAGGGGAAAAGCTTTGAGAGTGGTGAAGCAGTGTTGCAGGTGTCTCTCTGTCTCTCTACCACCCCCTCCCCTCTACATTCCTGGCTGTCTCTAGCCAATAAATAAAATTAAGATCGTTTTTTGAAAAAAAGAACAACAACAAAAAAGAGAGAAATTGGAAGAGAATGGGGAGATAGAGGGGGACAGAGAAAGATACCTGCAGCCCTGCTTTACCACTTGTGAAGCTTCCCCACTAGCACCCCCAGCAGGTGGGGGCTCGGTGCCTGCACCATGAATCCACTGCTCCTGGAGGCCATTTTCCCCTTTGTTGCCCTTGTTGTTTATCGTTGTCATTGTTGTTATTATTATTGTTGCTGTCATTGTAGTTGGATAGGACAGAGAGAAATGGGGAGAGGAGACTTTTCCTTTGTTCTCAGACCCTCCCTCAGAAGTCTCTTGAATATTCTAAGACCTTAGCCCCTAAGGTGTAGGCTGTGCCATGTGTGCATGGGTCTTTGCAAGGCCTTTCTGGCAGCAGAGATGACGTGTGGGTGGAGCCCAGGCTCAGGTGTGTGGTGCGTCCGTCCCCCGCGACGGTACCTGTGCGTGGTCTTGGCTGGGCACGGCGCTCAGACCCGTCGCCGCCATGTAAGTGCTGCCGATGGTTTTGATCTTTTCAACTCCACTGAACTTCGGCTTGGACAGCAGCTGGGAGGCAATGACAACCACTAGTTACTCACTCAGACTCCAGCATTTTCTAGAACATTTTCTAGTATTTCTAGTACTAGAGCACAGTGAGAGGGCCATGGTCTTTCTACCTTCTGCTTTATCACACTTGGAATTTGGGGTTTATTCTCTAGGCAGCGAACACAGGACAGTGACTTACTCCCACTGACAAGAATCTTTTTGCGGCTGTTGATGGCTTTTTCATAACTGTCAAGCCATGGAAGCAATGCAACTGTCCTTTATAACCCTCCTGCACTGCTGGTGGGGATGTCAATGGGTCCAACCTCTGTGGAGAGCAGTCTGGAGACTCTCAGAAGGCTAGAAGTGGACCTGCCCTACGACCCTGCAATTCCTCTCCTGGGGATAGATCTTAAGGAATCCAACACACCCAGCCAAAAAGATCTGTGTGCACCTGTGTTCATAGCAGCACAATTTGTAATAGTCAAAACCTGGAAGCCACCCAGGTGTCCAACAACAGGTGAGTGGCTGAGCAAGGTGTGGTCTAGATACGCAATGGAATACTACTCAGCTATTAAAAATGGTGACTACACTTTCTCCACTTCATCTTAGCTGGAGCTTGCAGGAATCCTGTGAAATGAGATCATTCAGAAAGAGAAGGATGTCAGGCCTGGTTAGTGCTTGGATGGGAGAAAGAAAGAAAAGGATAAATATGGGATGACCTCACTCATGAAAAGAAGCTGAGAAATCAGAACAGAAGGGAAAACACACAGCAGAACTTGGACTGGAATTGGTGTGTTGCAGCAGAGTAAAAGACTCTGGGGGAGAGGGGAGGGTTCAGGTCCTGGAACATGATGGCAGAGGAGGGCCTAGTGGGGGTTGAATTGTTATGTGGAAAACTGAGAAATGTTACACATGCACAAATTATGTATTTTAGTGTCGACTACAAGCAATTAATCCCCCCAATACAGAACAATAACAACAACTTGTCCTTAGCAGACGAATGGACCAGCAGACTGTGGGAGAGCCACACAGAGGAATATGATCCAGGGCTGAGAAGAAATGGATTGTCAGGCCATGAGCAGACATGGGGGGGAACATAAATGCAGCCTGACAGCCAGAAGAAGCCGGCCTGCCAAGGCTTTCCACTATGCAATTCCAACTATGACTTGTCATGCAAGGCAAAAATCCAGGAACATTAAACGTATCAGCGCCGGCAAGGAACTCTGAAGCCAGGAATAATAAAAGCAAGACCACAGGAATTTCAGGGTTTTAATGGTGAATAGGCCATATCATCCCCCTGACGCTGACATGAGGATGAGCCCATCAGGATGTGTTGGTGAAGGGAGGATGAGGTCACGGTGCCCACAAGAAGCAGCCCCCCCCCCCCCAGTGCCTTTGCTGACTGGCCTTCAAAAATCTGGCTCAGCCCTCCTGCACTGCTGTTGGGAATGTAAATCGACCCAACCCCTGTGGAGAGCAGTCTAGAGAACTCTCAGAAGGCAGGCGGGAAGGAATCATGTTAAGTGAGATAGGCCAGAAAGAGAAGAATGAATATAGGATGATCTCATTCACAGACAGAAGTTAAAAAATGCCACCATAAAGCCGTCCTGACATTCCTGGACAGATGTCCTCACCAGTGTGTCTTGGAACTCCACCTCCTCAGAGCCCTGCCCAACCAGGGACAACAGAACTCTGGTGGCGGGAATGGTATGGAACTGTTCCCCTGTTATCTTGTAATTTTGTAAATCATTAAATCGCTAATTAAAATAAGTTTTCTAGCATGGAGCACAGCTCTCCCTGATCTGAAAGGGAAAGACAGAGACAGAGTGGGGTGTGGATCCACCTGCCAACAGCCATGTCCAGTGGAGAAGCAAATACAGAAGCCAGACCAGACCTCCTGCCTTCTGTGCTCCGCAGAGATCTTTGGGTGCATATTTCTAGAGGGATAAAGAATAGGGAAGCTTTCCATGGAGGGGATGGAATATGGCACTCTGGTGGTTGTGGTGAGAATGTATGAATTGTACCCCTCTTATCCCACAATTTTGTCTATCAGTATTAAATCACTAATAATAATTAAAAAAAGAAGCTGAAAAATAAGAAAACACAAAGCAGAACTTGAATTGGCTTTGGTGCATTGGGGTGGGGGGTGGGGAGCTCAGGTCCTAGAACATGATGGCGGAGGAGGAACTAGAGGGGGTTACATTGTTATGTGGAAAAATGAGAAATGTGACACATGTACAAACGACTGTCTTTTACTGTCGACCGTAAACCATTAATCCCCCAATACAGAAAAGCAGATCCGGCTCAGGAGTGAGGTCTCTCTTGAGCTTGCGATGCTCACCAATGGCCAGTGGCAGGCCGAGCATTTGCTTTGTCGGCTGAGCCCCTGACATGCGCAGAGGCCAGGTCTAGAACTGCTCCCCTCTCAGTTCACATCCTGCCATTTCCGGCTCCCATAGCTGCAGCTAATCACAGTTTCCTACTGGGTCCTCCCTCTGTACGCTGTAACTGGGTGAGACAGGGTTGGTGGGATAGCAAAGAAGGGCAGGTAGGGTGAGCAGGACATCCTTCAGAAAGGCTCTGTGACTGCTCAGGGAGAACAGGCCTCGTCTAGTGGCATCAGCTAAGGACTAGAAGCATTTTGTGGCCCCAAGCTTCTGTTCTCAGAGGAGATGATTACAGGATTCATGCCCGAGAATTAGGAGACTGCTGAACAAGATCTGACTCAGCCTGGCAAAATCCTCTCCGTCTCCCACAAGTCTTGGGGACCATGTACTTGACTCAGGGCCTGGAGCAAACACACCACCTTTTGTTGCCAGGAGCCCAGCATGGCAGAGGGGATCTCTCACTGGTACGGCTTCCCTGTGGCCCCTGAGTGAAGCTTGTGGTGAGGGTGGTGAGGGAAAGATACAGAGCCCTGAAGACGTTCCGAAGGTTGGCCTCCAACTGTGATCACAGTCTCTCATCCCATCACTGTTCCTTAAGGTTCCACAAACCCTGATGAATCCACACACTCAAATAACCCCTTTTCACCCCTCTTTGCAGGAGATTGATAAGAAAAGTTCGCATCTTTAACAACAGGGCTGTAACCCACTGAATACTGCTAAGCTGGAACAAAGATGAAATCTTGCTATTTGCAGAAAAATGGAGGAAAAAAAAAACAACAACTAGAGGTGATGGTGTGAAGTGAACTGAGTCAGAAAGTTAAATACTGGAAAAAATCAAATTGATGGACAGAAAAAGAACAGACCAACAGACACTGACGGTGTGACTGAGCTGATGTTAGGCTGAGAGGGAGGGCTGTGTGCAAGGCAGGGTCATGGGCTTTATTCATTATTTTGAGAAAATATAACCTAATGATTCAGTTAAAAGTTAAATTAAAAACTGACAACAGACGATGTGTCTCTTCTTAGCAGGAAACCAAGCACATCATTCTCTATGCAAGCCATATATTGAATTTTGAGAAATGACGCCTACTTCCACTTCTAAAACATCTTCTGTCCTTCTCAAATATTATCCCACAAACATCTTGCTTTTTCAATATTAAAGCATGTAATTCACGCACAGTTCAGTTGAAGATTTGATAGAGACCTTGGAGCATGCAAGGCATGTTAACAATTAACCAGATAAATATACTATCTTTTGCATATAGAAAGGGACAGGCAAAAATCTCCCCATTTACAAAAATCTTCAGCATACTAGGCAGATGCTTTGTTGAACAGATCTGGGGGGGATAGGTGGTGGCACACTAGGTTAAGTGCACATAGTATGAAGCACAAGGACCTCAGTTCAAGCCCTCAGCCCCCACCTGCAGGGGGGATGCTTCACGAGTGGTGAGGGCGATGTGCAGGTGTTTCTCTTTCTCCCTCCCTCTCTATCTTCCTCTCCTCTGTCAATTTCCCTCTGGACTACCCAATAAAAGAGAGAGAGAGAGAGAGGGAAATGGCCACCAGGAGCAGTGGACTCATACTGTCGGCGCTGAGTCGGATCACCCTGGAAGTTTCAAATATATACATATAGGTCTGGATAGCTGCTTCTAGCAAGTGTGATGGCTTCAAAAATAAAATTTAGGGGGCCAGGCAGTGATGCATCTGATTAAGCACACATAGTACCAAGTGGAAGGACCCGCATAAGGATCCAGGTTCGAGTCCCTGGATTCCCCACCTGCAGGAGGGTCACTTCACAAGTGGTGAAGCAGGTCTGCAGGTGTCACTCTGTCTTTCTCCCTCTCTATCTTCCTACCCCCTCTCAGTTTCTCTCTGTCCTATACAAAATATCGAAAAAAAAAAAAAGAATGGCCACAGAAGCGGTGGATTCATAGTGCCAGCACGGCACCGAGCCCCAGCAATGACCCTGGAGGGAAAAATAAAATATAATAAAACCTACTCTCTCTTTCCAAAATTATTCTGGACCCGGGAGTTGGGCGGTAGTGCAGCCGGTTAAGCGCAGGTGGTGCAAAGTGCAAGGACCAGCGTAAGGATCCCGGTTTGAGCCCCCAACTCCCCACCTGCAGGGGAGTCGCTTCACAAGTGGTGAAGCAGGTCTGCAGGTGTCTGTCTTTCTCTCTCCCTCTCTGTCTTCCCCTTCTCTCTCCATTTCTCTCTGTCCTATCCAACAATGATGATATCAATAACAACAACAATAATAACTACAACTATAAAACAATAAGGGCAACAAAAGGTAATAAATACATAAAAATAAATTTAAAAAATATTCTGTACCCTTTGAAGAGGAAACACTTTAAGCCCACCAGCAGTCACACCAAGGGACAGACCTTAGTGATAGGATATGGAGCTTATGCCAAGTGCCCCACCCCGGTGGGACAGCCCCTCTCTAGTACCTACATCATCAAAGTCGGCAATGATTTCATTCAGAAGCCGCAGGCATTCCAAGCCCTCCTTGTTCACGTCTGACTCCGTGTAGAACTCCTTGAAATCCGGAATGGAGGCAAACATGACACAGACACAGTCATAGGACTGGTGATACAGCTCCTGTGTGGAAGGAAAGGAAGAGATGAACCTGGGAAATGCCCCCCCCACACACACACACACTCCTGGTACAAGCTCGGCTTGATAAAAGAATCACTCAATGTCCTGCTCCACCTCCACAGTCTAGGCTCCCTGGACCCATTCAGATGTTGGCCATCGGCCCCAGGGAAGATGCCCAGTGATCTGCCTGTAGGCTCAGAACTGTCAGTACCCCCTCTTGTCAACTTAGAGGGCAATAGGTGCCTCTCAGACATATCTGTCCTCTCTGGCGCAAGCAGTGATATCTACAGGGATGCAGGGGTCATACAGGCTCCTAAGCTGATTATGGGCCCCAGGTCACATCAAACCGATGGGGTTTACAGTCAACAATATTTATACCCCTTTCCCATATTAGGGAGCTACTCTCTTCCCTGATCCAGCTTTCTGTTCCTTTTCCAGCCATGACATCATCTCCCCAGACAATAACTTGGATCCACCTGCATATCAGATGTCAGGCTCAGGGGGGAAGAAGAAAAAGGAAAAAAAAAAAGCCTAGTATAGCCACAGGCCCTTTGGAATCTAACTAAAATAAGCCTACTAGCTGTCTACAAAATGGAGGACCCCCAACACTTCATCTGCACTATTCCAGCCTTTAGGTCCACAATTTGTCAACAATTTGTTTGGCTTTGTATGTTAACTCTCTTGTCAACCACCAGGTCGGCTAGAAGGATGCCCACCAGACTTCCCTGGACAGACAACCCCACCAATGTGTCCTGGAGCTCCACTTTCCCAGAACCCTTCCCCACTAGGGAAAGAGAGAGACAGGCTGGGAGTATGGATCGACCTGTCAATGCCCATGTTCAGCGGGGAAGCAATTACAGAAGCCAGACCTTCTACCTTCTGCATCCCACAATGATCCTGGGTCCATACTCCCAGAGGGATAAAGAATAGGGAAGCTATCAGGGGAGGGGATGGAATACAGAGTTCTGATGGTGGGAATTGTGTGGAGTTGTACCCCTCTTCTTATCCTATGGTTTAGCCAATGTTTCCTTTTTATAAATAATTTTTTTTTAAAGACCACCGATCTCTAACCTAGAAAGCAAGTGTCACTTAGAAGAACAAGCTTCCCAAATCACTACACAGCTCTGAAGTGACTCGTAAGGCTGTACTTTTTGGACTACAGTTTTCACGAATTTCCCTCTTTGTTTAGTGTCTCCTGAAACAGATGATGCTTCTTAGGCCAGAAAGACGGAATGAAACGCAAGCTACTCCTCCATGTTACACTAGACATTAACTGTATTGCTTTGCATCCTTCTGCTTGTTTTTAGAATTGTTTGTTTATTTATTCATTTTAAATTTCCAGGGTTATCTGTGGGGCTCGGTGCCTGCACTATCAGTGACCAGATTTCCCTTTTTCTTTCATCTTTTTGTATTTGATATGAAAGAAACAGAAAAGGAGACAGAGCGAGACACCTATCGCATTGCTTCACTGCTCATGAAGCTGTCTCCCAGAAGATGAGGACTGGGTCTTGAACCTGGGTTCATATATATGTATATATATAATATAATTTTTATTTGATTCTACAAAACTACATGTTAAAAGCAGTTTAAATCCCCACCATTCCCACCACCTGAGTTCTGACTCTTCAGTGTCCCCACTGTAATCCACCACAGTTCCCCTAAGGTTGTAGGCATAGGCCAACCATCATCTCTACAACTATCTGTCCACATTTATACATAATTGTCCCCTTTTTCTACTGATTCAATCCTCTCTTCTCCTCCGAGCCACTCATGGCAACATCACTCCCTCCATATGTCCCTCTCCTTTTCCGGCTCTCTCTCTGGGTGCTGATGGAGCTGGAGTTGAACCTGGCATCTTGAGCCCAACTGAAGGTACCACTACCGAGCCCCTTTTGCTTTTGTTTGTTTGTTTGTTTTAACAGAAAGAAGTTCATGGTTGTTCACTCACAGAGATAAGTAAAATGACTATGTTGTATAAGCACAATTCCAAAGGGTTGCCATCATTCCCACAACAAAGTAAGAAACCTTCCAGTTCAGTAAAAGTTTCAGAAAGGAAGGGCTGTTATGTGAGCAGAGAAGCTGGAGCAGCCTTTGAGTTTCCCTTCCTATGCTGGCTTATCAGAGCCCTTGTGTGCCCCCCCCACACAGGCAGATAATCAGGTGTCAGGGGGCACAGTGCAACCAGGGAAATGCTCTCTCTCTCCACAGGAAGCTTGAGGACAACACCATTGAACAAGATGGCCGACATCTGGGTAGAGAGACATGTACTTCCTGTGTGCCTGGCAGGGAGAGAACATCCATGCTGTGTGAATCTTATCAGTGAACTCTGATCTCTGGGGCTCCTAGTAGAATCCTTCAGCAGAGAGAAAACACTTAAGCTGCACCCAGCTCCAAAGTCTGGTGGTCTCACAGAAGAGATGTTGTCTTTTTCTTGAGATTTTATAATAGATACATCAAGGGAAAGGTGGCCCACTGGAGGTCATAAGAGCTTCCTGGAAAAGTTAGACTCACGTTATCTTCCTGTTCTCGAGGCCCACTGCCTGTGATGCCTTCTACTTCCTCTTACACAGTGTATAAAAGTCCATCTGCATGTGAGCTATTAGGCTCCGACAAAAAAATTACCAAAATCATGAGTCCCATGGAACAAACCTAAAATAGACTTCCTAGCTTCTTCCCACATGAAGTCCCCTAATTCCATCTGCTCTATTCCTACCTTTGGGTTCCTGTTTATTAAACAATTTATCCTGCTTTATTTTACTTACTTATCTATTTTTTAAATTATTTCTTTATTGGGGTCTTGATAGTTTACAGTTGACAATAAAATACAATAGTTTGGGAGTCTGGCGGTAGCACAGTGGGTTAAACGCCATCAAGGATTGGCTAAGGATCCCAGTTCGAGCCCCCGGCTCCCCACCTGCAGGGGAGTTGTTCCACAGGCAGTGAAGCAGGTCTGCAGGTGCCTATCTTTCTCTCCTCCTCTCTGTCTTCCCTTCCTCTCTCCATTTCTCTGTCCTATCCAACAACAACGACATCAATAACAACAACAATAATAACTACAACAATAAAACAAGGGCAACAAAAGGGAAAATAAATAAATATTTAAAAAATACAATAGTTTGTACATGCATAACATTTCCTAGTTTTTGACATTACAATTCAACCCCCACTAAGTCCTCCTCTGCCATCATGATCCAGGATTGGACCCCTCTCCTGCCACCCCTGAGTCCTTTACTTTGGTGCAATATACCAACTCCAGTCCTACTGTTTGTCTTGCTTTATATCTTACCACCTTTCAGCCACCAAGTTGCAGATGCTGCCATGATGCCAGCCTGACTTCCTTGGGCAGAAGACCTCACCAGTGTGTCCTGGAACCCCACCTCCCCAGACCCCTTCCCCACTAGGGAAAGATAGAAACAGGATGGGAGTATGGATCCACCTGCCAATGTCCATGTCCAACAGAGAAGCAATTACAGAAGCCAGAACTCCCACCTTCTGCTCCCCTTAAAGAGTTTAGGTCCAAGCTCCCAGAGGGATAAAGAACAGGGAAGCTTCTATGGAGGGGATGGGACACAGCCCTCTGGTGGCAGGAACTGTGTGGAATTGTACCCGTTTTCTTACAACTGTGTTAATCAATATTAAGTCACTAATAAAAATTAAAAGAATAATAAAATCATGGCTTTCCCTGGGCTCTCTGCTCAAGATGAACAAGCTGTTCTCTGTGCAGGTCTATACATTCTCTTCCTGCAGAGCTGCTCTTGGAAACATTTCCATTTCAGATAGATAAACTGTGACATATGTTCAGGCCAACTTGTAGTTATGCAGAGCTGACAACATCAGGAAGCCAGTGTCCCCGGGGAGAGGAAGGCCCTGAGGACCTTTTACCAGCAAAGGTGATGATCTGATCAGAGTTGCATGAAGTTCACTGACCTCCCCGCTCTTCATGAAAAGGGAAAAGGCATCTACTTAGCAAGACCAGAGCCATGCTTTCTGTCCTTGCATTTCTCAGTCTGTGTGCCCCTCCAAGGTAGGAACGGGCCACGGCTAAGTCTCGGATGGTATATCATCTGGTCTGACCCTGAAAAGCCAACTGCAGGTGGGACTCCAAATTCAGTACATCTAGGATCTTTTCTCATAGCAACACGAAATGCTCATGTTTAACTTGATAATGGCCCATGCGTGATGCTACAAATATGTCTTTCATTATCACCTGATAATAAAAAAGGATGCCATATTGACTTCCCTGGGCAGATGACCTCACCAGTGTGTCCTGAAACCTCCCCTCCCCAGAGCACTGTCCCACTAGGGAAAGACAGAAACAGGGTGGGGGTGTGGATCCACCCGCCAACACCCATGTCCAGTGGCGACGCAATTACGGAAGCCAGACCTCCCACCTTCTGCTCCCCATAAAAAATTTGGGTCCATTCTCTCAAAGGGATAAAGCATAGGGGTGCTCCCAATGGAGGGGGGTGGGGCACGGAACTCTGGTGGTAGGAACTGTATGGAATTGTAACCCTGTTATATTACAATCTTGTTCCTCATTATTAAATCACTAACACAAAATTGAAAAAAAAAAAACAAACCTGGAGCCATCAAGTCTGGTATAGAGGAGTCTACAAACTGGGGGAGAGATTATGCAAACAAGTATTTCCTGAAAACACTGAAGCTTAACACAGCTGTTTTGAAATTCCGCATTCGCTTTAATGTGTCCGCAGATGTTCAATGAGTGAACTGGGTGTGAGGGCCTTCGGGGACGCACCAGGTAAAATCCCTTGTGTGGGGACGTTTGTGGCGGGTGCCGTCCCTCTGGATTCCGGTGACGGTGTTTGAAGCACATTGATTTCAGGCTTGTGCCGGGGCTTAACCCGCAGCCCAGTGACTCCAGCTCTCTCAGCTGCTGTCGGGGCCCCCAGGGCCCCCACCCACCTCCCCCAACCCTGCTGACCTCGTTCTTCAGGCTCCTGGCCAGGAAGTGTTCGGCCACGTGTGCCGGGAGCACGTTTTCGAGCAGCACGCGGTTCAGGTTTTCCATGGTCTCAATCTCCTCTCGCTCTTTTTTGAACTTGTTCTTCCACAAGAAGTCTAACCTACAGTAATATTCATTCTGTTACAAGAGGACACAGAGGTAAAGAAACAATAGGCAACTGGTCCTGCCAGACAGAGGAGACTTCAAAGAGAAAATAAAGAGAACAAGACGCCCAGATCAGATCGATGGGGTTTACGGTCAACAATATTTATCCATTTTCCCCCATATTTGGGAGCTACTCTCTTCCCTGATCCAGCTTTCTGGTCTGTTTTCCAGCTGTAACACCTCCCCCACCCCCAGGCAATAGCACAAGTCACCTGCATATCAGAATCAGGCGCAGGCAAAAACTAGTTGGGTCATGGGTCTCTTAAAATATACCTAAAAGAGAGCTACCTGCTTTTTCCAAAATGGAGACCCCCAACTCTCCATCTGCAATATTCCAGCCTTTAGGTTCATGACTGGTCGACAATTTGCTCTGATTTTCTAAACTCTTTTTCAGCCACCAGGTTCCTGATGCCAGCATGATGCCAACCAGACTCCCCTGAGCAGAAGACCCCACCAAGGTGTCCTGGAGCTCTGCTTCCCCAGAGCCCTGCCCCACTAGGGAAAGAGAGAGGCAGGCTGGGAGTATGGATCCACCTGTCAATGTCCATGTTCAGTGAGGAAGCAGTTACAGAAGCCAGACCTCCCACTTTCTGCATCCCACAATGATCCTGGGTCCATACTCCCAGAGGGATAAAGGATAGGGAAGCTTCCCATGGAGGGGATGGGATACGGAGCTCTGGTGGCAGGAACTGTACTCCCTCTCATCCTATGGCTTTTGTCTGTGTTTCCATTTTATAAATAAAAAGTTTTTTTTTTTTTTAAAAAAAGAATGAGACAAAGCTAGAAAAACAAAAACAAAAGCAGAAACCCCCAAAGGAACAGTCACCCTCAGTACTGCCCCCCTAGCCCCCACCATCTAACATGGATTTGGAAAAAATTCAGGACAAAACTACCATCGAGGACACAGAGTGGAGTGCTACAGGAAATTTGAATGAAAAGCTGACTTACATGAAAGCTTCTCACACAACTTATGTGAAGACAAGATAGACTGACTTATTATTATTATTTTTTTTGCAGGGGGAAGATAGGTATAAGAGACAATAAATAATGAACGAAGGAATGAAGGAATAATACACTAGCAGAGACCATGCACTGGTGGGTGACCCACGCTGAATCACTCACAGGGTTTCTATGTGGCCTTTTGCTTTTCAAATGTGCAACATCAGATTTCCCCAGTCACAGACTATGTAACTAAGTAGTTATTGAACAATATTCTTTTTCCTTTTCATTGGGACTGTACCATTCTGAGAGAATGGCACTCCATGTAGACCAGAGTTCATTCAGCATCACTTAATTAAGATGGGAGCCACTAGCAAAAACATATGTAATTGTAGCTTAGGGTGTGTTATGGTTTAAATTTTTAAAAATTTTGTTGGATAGAGATAGAGAAAAATTGAGAGGGAAAGGAGAGATGGGGAGGAAAAGAGACAGAGAGACACCTGCAATCCTGCTTCACTGCTCCTGAAGCTTTCCCCCTGCTGGTGGGGACCAGGGGCTTGAACCCGGGTCCTTGAGGAGGTATTTCTCTCCTAGGTATGCCACCACCTCCCCCACCTTTATCTTTTGTTTTAAATCACTTGCTATTTACGCTGTAGGAAGAGCTGTTTCCATTTATTAGCACAGAGTCTCTTTGGTTCGGGCAGCATTTGGTGATGGCCATACTGAGAATTATTTAACAGAATGGAATGACTCTGCCTGGGACAGAAGGGCCCCCAGTGGGTGTGCATCAGCACATGGAGTGTCTTACTGACAGGTCAATGCAAAGACAAAGCACATGCAGGGGGGCTGTTCCATTGTATGGTTCCATCACAGCCTAGGAGAGGACAGAAAGCACTTTCTTCCTACACCAACAGCAACTCACAGAGCCCACAGTCACAGAGCTGAGAGCACACTGACCACTCGCCAGCGAGGCTTTATTCAGACTGTATAGGACACCTCGGGAATGATGTCTTCTCTTATGGTGAGGCACCTATTGTTAGCTTTCTATTTATTTATTATTATTTTTTTTTACCTCCAGGGTTATTGCTGGGGCTCAATGCCTGCACTATGAATCCACTGCTCCTGGAGGCCATTTTTTCTCTTTTGCTGCCCTTGTTGTTTATCGGTGTTGTTGTTACTATTATTGTTGTCATTGTTATTGGATAGGACAGAGAGAAATGGAGAGAGGAGGGAAAGACAGAGAGAGGGAGAGAAAGATATGACACCTGCAGATCTGCTTCACTGCCTGTGAAGCGACTCCCCTACAGGTGGGGAGCTGGGGGCTCGAACCGGGATCCTTCCTCTGGTCCCTGCGCTTTGTGCCAGGTGTGCTTAACCCGCTATGCTACTGTCCGGCCCCCTATTGTTATTTTTTAAAAAGTATTTTATTTATTTCTTATTGGATAAAAAAGAGAGATTGAGAGGGGAGGAGGAGATATAAGGGGAGAGAGAGAGAGAGGCAGAGAGATACCTGCATCCCTGCTTCACCAATCATGAAGCTTTCTCCCTGCAGGTGGGGGCTGGGGAATTGAACCTGGGACCTTGAGCACTATAAAGTGTGTGCTTAATCAGGTGCGCCACCACCCGGCCCCTCTATTATTATTATTATTTTTTTAAATGCAGCATAGTAAATTCTTTTTTAAAAGAGGTTGCAAAGAGATAGTTTATATGAAATTATTTTTCCATGAATGTCAAAATTTTCACATTTTGTATTAAGAAAAATATCACTGCTTAGAAGTGATGCACCTGGTAGGAAGGGCCTTATCCCTTGAGAATAAATATTTACCAATGGGTGGTGCTATAGTTGGTTAAACACATACATTACTATGATCAAGGACCTGAGTTCAAGCCCCGGTCTCCACCTGCAGGGGGAAAGCTTCACAGGTGGCGAAGCAAGGTTGTAGAGATCTCTCTGTCTCTCTCCTTCACTATCTCTCCCTTCCTCTCAGTTTATGGCTGTCTCTATCCAATAAGTTAAAAAGACAATAATAAAGAAAAATAAATAAGACATTGGTTCATGCTGGAGACTTGCATGCCTAAGGCTCTCTGATCTCTCAAGTTCAATTCCCAGCACCAACAGGACAGGACTCAGGTAAACAACAATTCAAATGAAAAGAAGAAAACACCAGCCAAGGGGCAAGGAGTGCTGAAGTCGTAAGACCCTCAAGAACCTTACTTCAGGTGTGGCCCTCTTGTGCATGGCACACTCGTGTCTGTGGGCAGGCAATGGTCTGATACCAGTGACTTCACAGGTCCTGTCGAACTGACTGACTCATGGCAAAGACTTGCTCTGTGATTTCAGTCTGAGGGAACCCCTAGGCTTATCCTGGTGTATCTCTGGTACTCGTCACTACAGGGTGTTTGTGAAGGGTCTGGGAGATGGCTCAGCCTACTAGGGCCCCTATGTGCCCACTCGAGGCCCCAGAGACTGCAGGTTCAATCCCTGGAATCACCTTATGCCAGAGCTCAGCAGTGCTCTGGCCTCTCTCTGGCTCACTCTCTGTTCTCTCTCCCATATATCAATAAACAAGCAAGGAAATACTTTTTTTTTTTTTGCCTCCAGGGTTATTGCTGAGGCTCAGTGCTTGCACTACAAATCCACTGCTCCTGGAGGCCACCGCCCCATTTTGTTGCCCTTGTTGTTGTCATTGTTGTTAATGCTGTTGTTGGACAGGACAGAGAGAAATCAAGAGAGGAGGAGAAAACAAAGAGGGGGCGAGAAAGATAGACACCTGCAGACCTGCTTTATCGCTTGTGAAGTGACCCCCACCCTGCAGGTGGGGAGCCGAGGGCTTGAACTGGGATCCTTATGCCGGCCCTTATGCTTTGCGACGTGTGCTTAACCCGCTACGCTACCACTTGCTTCCCCCTTTTTTTTGTTCAAAGAAATAAATAGCTAGTGGTAAGCATTGTTGCTTCTATAGGGAGACCTGACTCTCAACATCAAGTCCATAATCTCTAGAGTTCTGCTGGTGACAGAAGAAAAGAGGCACCCTCCAGCACTGCCCACCACTCGAGCTTATGCTCAGCTTGTTAACTGTAAGCATGTTCGCTTCACAATTAATGTGAAGGACGGTGGCAGTTTTGCCACAGAAAAACAGTCAGAAGAACATCATGAGAGGTGAAAGATTCCTAACAGCATCAAGAGGACAAAATGCAAACTATTCAAACAGGAACATACCACAAAAATAAAATGCATTTTAAAATCTATGTAGATTTCTGACAGTCCAGTGTGAAGACCTGATTCCTTTTGTGGCTTGTACTTGTTTTCCAAGTCTTTTGTTTGTTCACAGCATCACATTTAAAAGAAAAATCACTGCAGGTGTGAAATCAGAGTGTGCGAAGCCAAGACTAAACTGGCAAATAATAACACACAGGTTTGCAAAAGGTTGGCTTCTTGCTTTGTCAAAGGACAAGCAAAGCCGAATTGACAACTTGCTTAAACACATTATGAGCTGGCAGAGGGCGGTCGGCTGACTGATTCATCATAGCAGAATGAAATCAAAACTGTCAAACAGCTCTGGTCTCTTTTATGGCAAAATTGCCCTGTGTCAACTAGTTATGTACACAGAAAATGTTTGTAAGGAAACTATTGATAGCTAAACTGTGCTGAACCATGGGCGCTACAGCCTAACCACTATACTGAACACTGCATGAGTCATCTTCATTGGACTACAAACCAAAGGACAGGTACTCTACTTGACCACCTCTACAGGGGGATTCTTCACACAGTTGTCTCCATGGTCAATAGGGAGGCTGGGAAAATTCCCTTTGATTCTGTATTTATATTCAACTTTCCTGTCCCATTGCTATGGAGTTGCCTGAGTAAGAGTTATCAGCAAGAGAAACTGTCAGACGGAACTTCCTGGTGTGAGTGGAGCAAGGGACCCCACAGAGGATAGAGCCATCCTGTCCCCAATGACGCTTTCTTTCACATCTCCAGTAGACGACTTCTAGAGATAGGACCGGGCTAGTTCACCTTCTGTGCCTGAGAGTAGAAAGTGGAGACAACTTGCTCAGTCACTCATCTGTGGCTGGACACTGGGGTGGCTTCTAGGCTTTGGCTATTACAATTGTGCTGCTATGAACACAGCTGCACACAGATCTCTTTGGATGGGTGTGTTTGGTTCCTTAGGATCTATCCCCAGGAGAGGAATTGCCAGGTCATAGTGGCTAGGAAAGTTGTGGTCTATATACTCAATGGAATATTACTCAGCTATGAAGAATGATGAAGTCACCTTCTTCCCTACATCTTGGATGGATCTTGAAGGAATCATGTGAAGTGAGAGAAGCCAGAAAGATAAGGATGAATATGGGATGATCCCACTCATGGACAGAAGTGGAGAAATAAGAACAGAAGGGGAAACAGACTGGGTTTGGTGTATTGCACCGAAGTGAAGGACTCTGAGGGTTGGGTGGGGTGAGGGCATTCAGGTCCCGGTGCCTGATGGTGGAAGAGAACCTAGGCTGGCGGTGAGAGCATTTTGCAGAGAACTGAGAAATCTTACACATGCGTCAAAACTGTATATGCTGTAAGCCATTAATCTCCACAATAAAATAGACAAATTGGAGACAACTAGGATACATGAAGAACAGAGGAGGTGAGGACAGAAGGGTGAGATGGAATAAGTTGACTGGAATGTGTCTGAGCCAGCCCCTGAGACAGAGGCAGGCAGGGCAGGGCAGGGCCTGAGCAGAACGGGACCTTCTAGAGACAGAGCTCCAGCAGGGGCAGAGCGCAGCTTGAGAGATGGGGGTGTGGGCAGTGCTATACTGTTAGCTTCAGGAAATGACGCAATTTGGGAAGGCAGGAACAGGATTTCTACACCATTAAACCAAGAACTAGGGGCCTGGGAAGTAGCACAGAGGGTTAATCGCAATGGCTTGAAGCACAAGGACCCGTGTAAGGATCCTGGTTCGAGCCCCCTGGATCCCCACCTGCACAGGGGTCGCTTCACAGGAGGTGAAGTAGGTCTGCAGGTGTCTGTCTTTCTCTCCCCCTGTCTGTCTTCCCCTCCTTTCTTGATTTCTCTCTATCCTATCCAACAACAATGACAGCAATAACAACAACAATAAACAACAAGAGAAACAAAAGGGGGAAAAATGGCCCCCAGCAGTAGTGGATTTGTAGTGCAGGCATCCAGCCCCAACGATAACTCTGGAGGCAAAATAAACAAACAATCAAGAAGCAAAATAAATGAACAGCCAACAACTGAGAGTCACAGGTCTGGATTCTATCCTGAGCATAGCGCATATTGTTGTTGTTATTATGATTTATTTTGCATCCCATGTTTGCAAGGGAGAGAAGCCAGAAGGTCCTCTGTCGTCATTATATGCACACTTGAGAATACAGTCTGGGTTTCCAGACACGCAAGGTGTGTGCTCTCCTGCTGAGCTATCTTCCCTGCCCCCCAACTGTGTGATTATTGGTTTTCTCCTGGGGGGAAGTGGAAGCCAGAGCCCAACTCACAGATTTCTCCTCAGCTTCCCAGATCTTGATCACAGATGAACTCAACTGTTTAGTAGTGTGTATCTACAGCTTAACTGGCATTGTCTCCTCCTTGCTCAATTCCAAAATAAAAATCACTTCTTTGGGTCATACCATCCAGCAAAAACCTGAAATGTTGGCAGAGGCAGAGCTGCTTGGTGTGGGAGGAGTTTAAAGTCTTTGTGCGAGAAGCCTGTGTGTTGGCAGTGGAAAAATACTGTCCTTAAAAAGCTTACTCCCCAGAGCCCTTCCCCACTAGGGAAAGAGAGAGACAGGCTGGGAGTATGGATCCACCTGTCAATGCCCATGTTCAGCGGGGAAGCAATTACAGAAGCCAGACCTTCCACCTTCTGCATCCCATAATGACCCTGGGTCCATACTCCCAGAGGGATAAAGAATAGGAAAGCTATCAGGGGATGGGATGGGATGGGATAGAGAATTCTTGTGGTGGGAACTGTGTGGAGTTGTACCACTCTTATCCTATGGTTCTTGTCAGTGTTTCCTTTTTATAAATAAAAAAATGAAAAAAAAAAAACTAAAAAAAAATCTTACACCTACAGCCTTTCTTGGGGGACCATCAAGGAGAGGAAGCTCTAAAGACAAAGGCTTCATCTATAATATGTCAGAAGTGACCCCATGTTTGGCCAGAGGACCATATGTGTATATATTTTAAAGGAAATGTTTTCAATATTTTATTTATTTTTAATGAGAGAGATGCAGAGAGAAAGGTCAGAGCCCTGTTGAGCTCTGGATGGTGGTGCTGGGGATGGAACCTGGGAGCTCAGTCTCAGGCAGGAAAGTCTTTTGCAGAACCATGATCCTGTCTCCCCAGCCCGAGGACCAGACCCTATTTCTAAGAATGATAACGAGGGACATTCAAGATCTCCACACCCACTTAAAAACAAATAGCATGAGTGCTAGCCTCTGGACATGCAAACCCCTCTAGGGTCCGTGACAGAGAAGACCCTTCTGCAGGCTTGGATAAACCCCAGATATGGACACTGAGGTTAAACAGGAAATGAACTGAGTCTCGCTGGTACCACTCACAAAATATGGATACCATAAGATAAAAGCAGGGCCCTCTTTCCTTTTGTTTATAGCTAAGTTGCCACGCCTCTGCCAGTAGTCCTCTTCTTAAGTGATACACTGGCTCCTCTGTCTCATCCTTTGCTTGCATGAAGGTAGTGATGGTGCATACAGGTAGGGTGAGATTATTAACACGAAACTTCAGAGAAGAGATGCACAAGTATAACAACCAGAAGCAGACTTCTTACCTGTCTCCCAAGAACAAGCAGTGTGATGAAGAAAATAAAGAGGGACACTGAACCCATGGTCTTGAGATCTTTCCAAATTCCTGGTCTATTAAAAGAAACAAACAGACAAAAACAATACAACGAAACAACATACACACAGGGCTTAGAGTTCATGGACCAACAAAACTCAGACCCTTTAGAGAATGTCTACATTGTATTACACACACACTTTAGAGAATGTCTACATTGTATCACACACACACACACACACACACACACACACACACACACTTTAGAGAATGTCTACATTGTATCACACACACACACACACTTTAGAGAATGTCTACATTGTATTACACACACACTTTAGAGAATGTCTACATTATATTACACACACACACACACTAGAGAATGTCTACATTGTATTACACACACACTTTAGAGAATGTCTACATTGTATTACACATTGTATCACACACATATTTTAGAGAATGTCTACATTGTATTACACACACACACTTTAGTGAATGTCTAACATTGTATTACACACACACACACACACACACACACACTTTAGAGAATGTCTATATTGCATTACACATTGTATCACACACACACACTCTAAGAATGTCTACATTGTATTACACACACACACACACACACACACACACACACACACACACACACACACACACTTCCAATTTATCTTTGAACCTTTCACTTGAGAGCCTGGTAATTGAAAATGTCCTCCAAACTGATATTGATTTCTTATTTTTTATCAAACTCTACAAAATATAAAGAGAAAACTAGTAGGATAATAATATTTCTTAATCCTTCTGGGATCCTGTGGATAGCAGGATGTAGGATTTCTTCAACCTTTCAGTTATTCTCAGGAAGAGGTAATGTGCTAGAAATCACTAGCCATGTATGCTACAAAAACGAGGCAGGGAACCCATGTCCAGAAGAGAAGCAATTACAGAAGCCAGAACTCCCACCTTCTGCTCCCCATAAAGAATTCTGGTCCATAGTTCCAGAAGGGGAAAAATGTTAGGGGAAGATGACCAGAGGAAAAAAGGAAGGACAATTGGAAGTAGTAACAGGTGTAGGTGTGACTTAGAAAGGAGGAGAAAATGGGCAAACATACATAGTCAGCCCATATCTGTGGCCTTGGGAAAAATACTGCAATTTCCAATGGAGGGAATGGGGACACAGAACTCTGGTGAGGGGAACGATGTGGGATTATACCCCTCTTATCTTATAATTTTGTAAATCAGTATTAAATCACTAAGTAAATATTTTGCCATTCTTGTTTATTTTTGCAGAACCAAGCTGCTTTTAAATTCAGATAGACTCATAGGTAGATATAAACATAGACAGATATTGGGTTGTTGGAAAATTCATATTTTTCTGTGCAAAACTGTGTCTTGACTTTTCTGACAATCCAATAGACAGAAAGACAGACACACTGCAGCACTGGAGGCCCCTCAAGTATCACAGCACTGCCCATGTGATTCTGGGGCTCAGACCTGGATGCTGCACAAGGCAAGGCATGCACTCTACCTGCTGAACTCTCTCGGCCCATTCTTAATCCCTTTCATATGATTTTTTTTTTTGGTCACAAAGATGTGGCAGAGGTGGAGACCCCCTGCTTCCAGAGGTCCTCTCCCCTCTGCTCAGGCAGCTGTCAGCCATCTGGCCCTGCCCAGGTACCCAGGAGCTGGTTGGGATGCTCCCTCCCCACCACCTCAGGCTCCCACATGGCTGCTCCCATGTATGACTGGGTGTGAACTATGGTCATTTGTATGTGTCAGTAGCTCTCCAGACAGGGGGTGCCAGGCAGAAGGGAGGATAGAAGCAGGGGCTGGAGGGGTGGCGTGACCCTTGATGCCAGCAGAAGAGGCATTTTAAGAGGAAAGCAAGCAATCAGTAAATGAGCAGTAAAACTGTGCTGATTAGAAAGAATACGTGTGTGTGTGTGTGTGTGTGTGTGTGTGTGTGTGTGTGTGATTAAAACAGTGAGCTGTCCGTTTGGAAGACTGTATAGAGAGTCCTTAAACAAATTCAAATAGAATTACCTCATGATCCTGCATTATTCACAACAGCCAAAGAGTGGAAGCAGACTAAGTGCCCATCCACAGATGACTGGCTAGAGGAGTTATAGGAAATATATTCCCTGGAATACTACTCTGCAGTCAAAAAAGAGGCTATTATGTCCATGGGGACAAAATGGATGGAACTGGAGGTGATGATGTGTTTAGTGAAATAAGTGAAGAGATGAACGACAACTACCAGGTGGTTTCACTCATGTGTGGAATTTAGAGATCTGATTAACATGAACTTGAAAAAACAAAACAAACAAAACCCAGAAGCAAGCAAACTGTTTCTAAGACTTGTGAGAACTCTGGGGGTGATCTTTGAGAGGTGGGAAGGTGGGGGACACAGAGCTCTGGTGGTAGGTGTGGTGCAGAACTGTAACACTGTAACTTTACAGCCTTGTAACATTCTATTAATAACAGATAAAAAACTTTAAAAAAACAACAATAAAAGGGCTATGCTATCCAGTATATATAAAAATAAAATGAGAGCAGTGGTAGATGTGATAATTCTAAGGGCTCTTTCGTTAGGTTTAACATAAAAGTGCATGATCAAAAACCAAACCCAAACAAACAAACAAACAAAAAACCACACACACCAATAACAACAACAAAAAATCCAGTGGGCTATTTAACTTTTGCTCCTTTCTATCATCTACCTATCTATTATCTATCTATCTATCTATCTATCTATCTATCTATCTATCTATCTCATCTATCTATTGTGAGGTTGACCAGACTTCTATGCTGTCCACAAAGCATTAACTATTGGCCTGAGTGTCTACAGAGCAGAGGGTCACTTATGAGGTTCCCTTTGCTCCTGGATGGCTGGTGAACCCAGGAAGTGAACAGAGAATCCAGAGACCTTTGGGCCACCATCAGTTGTGTGACAACCTCTGATGCATAACTGGGTTAGAGACAGGACCTGGGCTTTTTGGCTACACTTGAGCCACATTGAGGCGTGTTTGGTGGCTGCTTTGGAAATTAACTTGAAAGTTAAGTGCTGAATTCATTCTCCTCTGGGCTAAGAGCTCCCGATGTCTCCTTAAGACACATCTTCATTTCTGCAGGTCTGGTGCCTAGAGCTCGGTGGCAGAGTAACAACAGATGCAGAGGTGAACGTGCGATTCGGGAGAGGGTCGCAGCAGCAGGGTGGCTGCGTTTCTGGAAGTCTGTCCAGTGCAGCCATCCTATCTTTCCTTGAGAATCAGTTTCTTCAGGGGACCGAGAAGCATCTCTGCTGACGGAACTCTTGGCATGGAAGAGCATTTCCAGACATGGCCAGAAAATAACTCCGCGCCGGTGCTGGTGAGTACACCCACCTCACCCCATAACCTGCTGTGGTTTGATCAGCTGTTTTGAACTGGGGTGGGATGGGGTGTTTCTCCCTGCAGGGCCTGTCTGCAGTGATTTGGTGTGAACAGTGTCTCACTCTTCTGCAGAGAGTTGCACCCAGAGACCCTACGATTCACAGGACAGCTGCCACAACCTTTGCTTTAAAGGCTCCTAGTTCTAGTTCAAAATATCAATGATGGGAGGTGGGTTGGGGCAGCTGGTGGTGCACCTGGTTGAACACACATGTTACAGGGCACAAGGACCTGGGTTTGAGTCCCGAGTCCCCACCTGCAGGGGGAAAGCTTTGCGAGTGGTGAAGCAGGGCTGCAGGTGTCTCTCTGTCTCTCGGTCTCCCCCTCCCATTCGATTTCTGGCTGTCTCTATCCAATAATAAATAAAGACAATTAAAAAAATTAAAAATGCCTCAATAACGCTGTGAAAAAAAGAACTGAGGTGATGAAAACCTTGATTCTGACTGTCATGCCTTGCAGGAAGGCCACTGAGTCGTAGTGGGACACACAGTGTGCGGTTGTGACCCAGGCCACTGAGTTGTAGTGTGCTGATGTGACCCTGTCGGGCAGATGCCCTTTGATTAATCTACTTTCTTTTTTTTTTTTTTTTTTTTTGCCTCCAGGGTTATTGCTGGGGCTCAGTGCCTGCACCATGAATCCACTGCTCCTGGAGACCATTTTTTCCCCTTTTGTTGTTGTTATTATTATTATTGTTGTTGCTATTTTTGGATAGGACAGAGAGAAGTAGAGAAAGGAGGGGAAGACAGAGAGAGGGAGAGAAAGACAGACACCTGCAGACCTGCTTCACCTGCTGCACTACCACCAGACTGCCCTTTGTATTATTTTTTTATTCTGATAGGACAGAGAGAAATTGAGAGGGAGGGGGCATTAAAAAGGGAGAGAGAAAGAGAGACACCTGCAGCCCTGCTTCACTGCTCATGAAGCTTCCCCTACAGGTGGGGACCAGGAGTTTGAACCTGGGTCCTTGCTCATGGTACCATCTGTGCTCAAGCAGATGCAACCCCACCCACATCCCTCCTCATTCTCCTATCAATGTCTCTTCCATCTGTCAAAGCAAATGAAATAATTAATTTTTAACTTGTGGTAGATATACACAAAGGAATACTACACAGCTATTAAGAAAGATGAAGATGGGGTGATCTCACTCATAGACATAAGTGGAGAAATAAGAACAGAAAGGACTCAGGCCCTGGAATATGATAGTGGAGGAGAACCTAGACTGGGGGAGTGTTTTGCAGAAAACTGAGAAATTTTACACATGTAATTTTTACACTGAATTTACTATAAACTGTTAATCTTTCTAATAAAACAACTAAAAAAAAACCTATTTGTTGGAGCCAAATCTTTCCCATGTCTTGCTGGCTTCTTACAGTTTCTGGCTGAGGGAGGACAGAGGAACACACTGGGGTCGTATTACCTGTGTCCCCTGGGCTGTGTCTACAGGGGCCTCTGTCCTACATGTGTGACCAAGACGCCATCAGATGGCATCAGGACTGACGCACAGCTCCTCACACAAATCACTTCTCACCCCCTCTCTGTTATCTCACCACCTGAGCCCAGGCACCGTCTGTTAAATGCACACATCACCTTCCAGAAGCCTCCCCCCTCCCCCCCCCCCAGCGGGCAGGGAGCGGCGTTACCTCTGGAACAGGACCTGGCTGTAGTCGTCCAGGACGTGGGCGTGTGTGTGCAGCAGCAGGATGTTGTAGGCCGCCAGCGCCAGCAGCATGATCAGCATCTTGAGCTCATAGTTGACCCGCAGGAAGACGGAGCAGGAGATGAGCGCCAGGATGCAGCTGTAGATGAAGTACTGGGGGGCAGGGAGACACGGGGGGTGGGGGTAACGTCTCTGCCCACAGATGCTGCACACCAGCCCCACTCTGGCTCGGGGCGGGGGTTACAAACACCTGCTGGCAGCACGGGCCTTCTCTCCTTCCGTCCAGCCTACACATTTGATTTAGAAGGGCATCACTTACGGCACAGTCTGCCAACTCAGTTGGCAGCACGTTTCATCAGAATACTCATGCAGGACTGGCAGCTTACCGTGCAGAAGGACCCAGGTTCAAGCCCCCCCCTGACCCTACCTGCAAGGGGAAGCTTTACAAGTGGAGAAGCAATGATGAAGGTCTGTCTGTCTGCTTGTTATCTATCTCGATTTCTGGCTGTCTCTATGCAATAAATAAATAAAGACAACAATAATCAAAAAAAGAGGGGGTCGGGGAGTGGCATGCCGGGTTAAGTGCACAATAGTATGAAGTTCAAGGATCCTGGTTCGAGCCCCTGTCTCCCCACCTGCAGGGACGTTGCTTCACAGGTGGTGAAACAGGGCTGCAGGTATCTCTCTGTCTCTCTCCCTCTCTGCCTCCCCCTTCTCTCTCAATTTCTCTCTGTCCTATCCAAAAAAAAAATGGTGACAGTAACAGTGGATTTGTAGTGTAGACACTGAGCCCCAGTGATAACCCTGGAGGGAGGGAGGGAGGGAGGGAGAGAGAGAGAGAGAGAGAGAGAGAGAGATTCAGAAGAGAAAGGAGACAGTCTTTGTGAGTGACTCGAAGTGACACTTTGAGTTAAGAGCAGGTGGTGTGCCAGGTGCTAGCTGGCCAGACCTTCTCAGTCATACTCAGGGGTGGACCCAGAAGGGAAGAGGGTGCGCAGAACAGGTGGGAAGACAGAGAGTTGCCTTGTGCCCTGGGCTCACAGCAGACCAGCACCCCCAAGGTGTCAGCTATAGCAAGTCCTGTGTCCTTACCGGCAGGAAAAACAGACCCCGCGCCCGCTGAATGGCTGTCTGGTCGCTGGAGATGGAAAGACTAGTGTTCGACACGTTGGTAGCTGGAAGGGTCATTTCTTCAGGTTCACTCAAGAAGAACTACAAAAAGAACAGGTGTTTTTAGTGTCGTCAGTGCTGGGGAGACTGAGAAGAGAGCTGGAAGGTGCACGGACGGTGACTGACAGCATTGCTTCTCCAAGGTACAAAGACATCCAGCCCAGGAGAGGCCTGGGAGAACAAATACCCCCCCCCCTTGGAAGTCCTGAGAAATTGGGGGGGGGGTTAAGTGCACACATTGCAGGGCACAAGGACCCACATTCAAGCCCCTGTTCCCCACCTGCAGGGGGGAAGCTTTGTGAGTGGTGAAGCAAGGATGAGGGTGTCTGTCTCTCTCCCTTCTCCATTTCTGTCTCTACCCAATAAAAATAAATAAATTAGTAAAAGAAAATAAATTCTATTAGGTGAGTGGACAACTGTCTATAGCTGCACTTTGAAGTGATTTTTGAGTTTAAGGCCTTTAAAATACACGGGAGATGGGGAGACGGGAGATAGAAGAGAGGGGCCAGGTGGTGGTGTACCTGGTTGAGCACACATGTTACAATATGCAAAGACCAGGGTTTGAGCCCCTGGTCCCCATTTTCAGGTGGACAGCTTTGTGAGTGATGAAGCAGTGTTACAGGTGTCTCTGTTGCTTTCCCTCTCTATCTCCCCTTTCCCTCTTGATTTCTGGCTGTCTCTATCCAATAAATGAAGAAATAAAGATAATTTTAAAAAGAATATATGGGAGAGGGGCCTGGGGAGATAGCATAGGGCTTCTGCAAAAGACTTTAATGCCTGAGGCTCTGAGGTCCCAGGTTCAACCTCCCCACCATCAGCTAGAACTGAGCAGGGCTCTGGTCAGTAGGTCTCTCTCTCTCTCTCTCTCTCTCACATACACACACACACACACACACACACACACACACACACACACACACACACACACTGTTTTTCCCTCCAGGGTTATCACTGGGGCTTGGTGCCTGCACTATGAACACACTACTCCTGGAGGGCAAGCAGGGAACGAGGCAGAGAGAGAGAGAGGCTCGAGTAGCACTCTCGTCCCCTTTTGCCACTTTCTGTTACTTTTTTCCTTTAAAAATATTTCTTTAACCTGCCAATGTCTATGCCCAGCAGAGAAGCAATTACAGAAGCCAGAGCTCCCACCTGCTGCTCCACAAAAGAATTCTGGTCCATACTCCCAGTGGGGAAGAAATGTGAGGGGAAGGTTTCCAGAGGGTCTGGGATGAACCCCAATTCCATCAGGACCCAGAGAGAGAAGAAGAAAAAAAAAAAAAAGAAAGACACTTGGAAGAAGCAATAAGTGTAGGTGTGACTTAGAAAGAGAAGGGGGCTCGGGTGGTAGCGCAGCAAGTTAAGTGCACGTGGTACAAAACGCAGGGACCAGAGGAAGGATCCCGGTTTGAGCCCCTGGCTCCCCACCTTCAGGGGAGTCGCTTCACAGGTGGTGAAGCAGGTCTGCAGGTGTCTATCTTTCTCTCCCCCTCTCTGTCTTCCCTCCTCTCTCCATTTCTCTCTGTCCTATCCAACAACAAATGACATCAACAACAACAATAATAACTACAGCAAGGCTACAACAACAGGGGCAACAAAAAGGGAAAAAATGGCCTCCAGGAGCAGTGGATTCATGGTGCAGGCACTGAGCCCCAGCAATAACCCTGGAGGCAAAAAAAAAAAAAAAAAAGGAAGAGAAGGCAGGACCATAGGACCATAGGGAAAGAAGGGGCAAATATATATAAATATAGATAATTACAGAAATAATAGCCCATATCTGTAACCTTGAGAGAACCACTGCAATTTCCAGTGAAAGGAATGGGGGCACAGAACTCTGGTGGTGGGCAGAATTATACCCATTTTCTTATAATTTTCTAAATCACTAATAACAATTAAAAATTGCTTATTAGTTAATAACTTTACTATAAACTACTGACCCACTCTCAAAAGAAGCAGTATACATTTATTTATGAGAGAGGGAGAGGAACATTTGGCTTACGTGATGCCAGGGACCAAACCCAGGAGCTCAACTGTATTTCAGAGCCCAGTGCTCTGCTCACCGTGCCCCACCCTGGACCACCTGTCTAAATTTCTCGGTCTCCCTCTACCTCATTGTCTCCTTTTTCCTGTCTCTCAGTCTCTATTTCCCTGTCTTTCTGATTCTCTCTGTCCCATTTCGTTTTCTTTCTATATTTTCCTGACTTTGATTCCCGAATCTACATCTCTGTCTCATTCAGTTTCCTGTTGTTTGTCTTTCCGTGTCTGTGAGTCTCTGTGTCTCTTTGCCAGAGAAGCTGTGGTCCATGTTGTGTAGGAGACAGACTGAGTCTGAAGGTCACTGGAGAGAAACCAGAGGCTCAGTGGGCCAGGGTCTCTACTGAAGGAAATCCACCTTCTCCACTAAGCCCTGCTTCCATTCCAGGCTTACAAAGAAAAACTTCTCCTGGAGGCTTCCTATTGATTTTGTTTGCCTCTCTATTGCAGTATTTCCTTTGCTGGAGAGTTCCTGTCAAATGCCTATGCTAATTTAGTTATGTAGAGAAGAAGACACCTACCCATTTAGTGTATTCTTGGGAGCCTTCCTTTCTGATTCTAAGAGCGATGCTGGATACACTGGCTTTGATCCATCATCTCATTTGATAAAAGCCAACTGAGGACTCAGACATCAAAGGAACACCGAAGATTTCTTTTCCTTACTGCTAAAGAATTTATCAAAAAACCTGACAGTCCCTGGCTGAACTACTAATGTGCTAGCGCTTTGGCAAAAAAGAAAAATCTATCAGGAAAAATGCCTGAATGAGGTAATAGCTTGGTAAACAGCAGGCTCTAAAATATTATGATTTTTCGTTTGACCAATCCAACATGCTGAGGACTCAAAGGGCAGCAAGAAAAAAGTAAGAGAAAGCCGTTTAGCTCAATAGGTTCCTGGTCTACGCACCCAATATCTTGAAATTGTCAACACTACCATCTTCACTGCGTTCTTAAGGAATTTCTTTTTTATTCCTTTATTTACCGGGTAGAGACAGAAATTGAGAGGGTGGCAGAAGATAGAAAGAGACACCTGTACCTGCCTGCAGTCCTCCTTCACCTCTCCTAACGCCTCGCCCCTGCAGGAGGGAGTCTGGGACTTGACCTCAGGTCCTTGCACATTGTAACATGTGTGCTCAGCCGGGGGTAACATTGCACAGACCCTGTCTTTCTCTTCCTAACTTACATCAGTTAGCACCATCACCACCTAGTTTGTCCTGAAAGGCAACGAACACATCTTTTTAGTGACTAACTAGTATTCCATGGAGTCTATATCCAATAATTTCTTTGATCCAGTCATCTGTTGATGACTGGAGTTAGCTCATGCCAGAGGAGTCAGAGATGCCCTTCCAGTTAGTGTCCTTAGGTCCCTGGGATGGATGCATAGGAGTGGTGCTTCAGTGTCAAATGGTATCCCTATAGAAGACGTTGCTTTCTCCAGGACCTTCCTGCTGTTTTCAGAGGCTGCAGCACTAATCATTCCCACCAACAGAGAACACAACTTTGGGGGGTGGGGGAGGCTCCTCTCTGGATCCGGTTTAATATTCCACAATCCGTAAACAAACTGGGACAATGAGACGCTTGCTCTGAGCCAAAAACTCTAGTAACGTGCTTGCAGCACCAACCATATAAGCTCCGGCCTTCCTCAGGCAGTTTGAAACACCTCACAGTTTTGTTTGGCAGCTAACTGAAATGTGAGCTCAGGATTTACTATTGTGCTTTGTGCCTGGTGGCGTGTAACACACAGTTGTCATCTTGCTGGCATCCGAAGCGTCAGCAGACCACTAATTAATTACTGCAAACACCTCGCCTTGCCTGCATGGGGCACGAGCCAGGCTACTAATCATATTCTCATAGCTGGACAACCACAGGATGAGACTTTCAAAAGGTCAGGGAAACAAACACACAGGATTGGAACTTTTCATTCCTGCCTGATTTAAACTGCCAGATGACATGAAATGTGAAAAGCAAAACAAACCAACTAAACAAAAAACAATAAAAGCCAGGGTTGCAGAGATGACAGCATAGTGGTTCTGCAAAAGATGCTTGTGCTGAGGCTCTGTGGTTCCAAGTTCAATCCCCAGCACCTCTGTGTACAGTGCTCTTAGCTCTTTCTCTCTGCAACTGTCTGTAAAATAAATAAATATAAAACACCCACAGGTCTGCTGCAAATTGGTACTCACACCCCACATTTGATTAAAAAAGGGGGGGGGTTGCTGGGCTGTGGCACAGTGGGCTAATCACACATGGAGCGAAGTGTAAGGGCCGGTGTAAGGATCCCAGTTCAAGTCCCCAGCTCCCCACCTGCAGGGGCGGAGGGGTTAGGCGTTGCTTCACAGGTGGTGAAGCAGGTCTGCAGGTGTCTATCTTTCTCTCTCCCTCTCTGTCTCCCCCTCCTCTCTCCATTTTTCTCTGTCCAATCCAACAACAACAGCATTAGTGGCAACAATAATAATAATGACAACAAAGGCAACAAAATGGGAAAAAAAATTAAAAATCTAAAAAGAACCCTGTTTCCTGAGGGGGCCGGGTGTTGGCGCACCTGGCTGAACACACACATTACGATGCATGAGGAACCAGGCTTGAGCCCCCTGCAGGGGGAAAGCTTCACAAGTGGTGAAGCAGGGCTGCAGATGTCTCTGTGCCTCTGAACCTCTCTATCACCCCCATCCTTTCAATGTCTCGCTATCTCTATCCAATAAATAATAAAGATAATATATATATTAATTTGCTTTTTGATCAAGTCTGATAAAAATGTAGGATAACGTGTCTTTCTCCCTTTGGACTGGAGTATTTGGTTTCACCTGGGCAGACACCAGGTGTTTCAAAGGTCCTATTATAATGCCCTGTTTTTTTCACCAGGCTGACTTTGACAGCTCGGCCTTTGTGTCAGTGTGTGATGAGGGCTTAGTAGCCAGCCCTGGGATATTCTGTTCCTGTGACCAGATCACAATGGTCACAATGCACGTCTGGAGTTCACTCCTTGTGGGGAAGCCACATGCAGTGACCCATCTGAAGAGTCTGTGACAGGAAACTCAGAGGCAGCCTGGAGCTCGCGTCTGGCCCCTTTGGATTAAAGATGCCAAGGGAAGGGGGTGAGGGAGAAGCAGGAAGGGAGCTGCTGGCCTCTGGAGGAAGTCCAGGGTGAATGAACACAGAGCTTACAGGCTGCCTGGGGAACTGTACCTCAAGGGGAAAAAAGAAGAGAAAGCCTTGCAAAGGCATTGTAGAGACAGACAATTTGAAGAGGGCTCAGACAGACATAGAAAGGACAAATGCTTTGTCCTACTGACAGGAGGCTTCTAGAATAAGCAAGTCACAGCCACAGAGTGCTCTATTCCTACCTTTAGGTTCCTGTTTATTAAGCACTTTGTCCTGCTTTATATCTTACGGTCTTTCAGCCACCAAGCTGCAGATGCTACCATGACGCCACCCTGACCTCCCTAGGCAGACGCCCTTACCCGTGTGTCCTGGAGCCTCCCCTCCCCAGAGCCCTGTCCCACTAGGGACAGACAAGACACAGGCTGGGGGTGTGGATCCACCTGCCAACACCCATGTCCAGCGGAGAAGCAATGACAGAAGCCAGACCTCCCACCTTCTGCATCCCATGAAGAATTTGGGTCCATACTCCCGGAGGGATGAAGAATTGAAAAGCTTCCAGTGGAGGACAGGGGACATGGAGCTCTTGGTGGTAGGAACTGTGTGGAATTAAATCCCTGATATCTTACAATCTTGTTCATTATTATCAGATCACTAACAGTAAAACAAAGAAAAGCAGAGCTGAGGACAGCAGGGGCTCAGCAGGCAAGGGGTGGGGGTTGGGGTCCTGTCCTCCGTGAGCTAAGCTTCTGTCTGGGATGAAAACGTCATAGCATGATGGCGGGAAAAGGCCTAGGTGGAGGTGAGTGTTCTGTTCGACATCAGTCATGGGGACATGAGAGACTGGACCCATGTGTCAGCAGCTGTATTGTAAACCGTTAGCCCCTCAATCACTCTTGACTCAATTATGTCCAGTAGATACCTGAGTCATATAATTTCACTGTAGTGCTGGTGTGGAAAAAAAAAAAGGATCCCGTTCAGCTCTGAGCAGAGAAGAAGGCTACCAGAGGACCTGCTCTCATGCCACAGTCTTTCCCTTCACGTTGGACTTGCCCGGCAATTTACAGAGGATGGTGAATGAAGACCGACAGTCTCTGAAGCTGTGTGACCGACCCCTTAGGAAGTCCCTTTCCTATGGGTCTGGAGGACATTCAGGGCAGGCCCAGGGGACTTTAGGCCTCAAAGAGAAGGAGGGAGAGCCCTGGCGAACGCATGGCAGAGGGAAGTCAGACAGACGCAAAAGGGACACATGCTCGACAGAAGGCTTCTAGAATAAGCAAAGTCACAGGGAAAGCAGAATAGGGCATGTGAAAAACAAAAGGAAAATGGATATCCCTCCCCGTCCTCCTTTCTCTCTCTCCTGCCAGGGTTATTGCTGGGACTGCACCTTCACTGCTACCAGAGGACACTTTCTGTTCTTTTATTCTTTAAAAATTTGTGATTAATAGTGGGTTACAAGATTGTCTGATTCTGTATGCAAAGTTGTGTGTCCTCACCCTCCAGCCTTACAAACGTAACCACCAGACTTCTCACAGCCTTACAGTCTGCTTGCTTCTGGTTTTTTTCTCCCCCAAGTTTATGTGTATGGCATCTCTAGATTTCACATGTGAGTGAGATCGTCTTTCATCTCATACTTATTTTGCTAAGCACAGTGACCTCCAGTTCCAACCCTTTTTGTCCCAAAGGACATAATATCATCTTTTTGATTGCAGAGCAGTATTCCATGGAATCTGTGTCCCATGACTTCTTTATCCAGCCATCTGATGATGGGCACTTAGGCTGCTTCCACCCTTTGGCTCTTGTGAATAATGCAGCTGTGAACCCTTTGGATTGGTGAGCCCCACTCACCATGTTGAACACAGCCATGGCTAAGACGATGGTGGTGGTGACCGCAGTGAGGCAGGTCCGAGGCCACGGCCGGTTGGCAATGATGCTGGAGGACTTCAGAAGCCACAGCAGGGAGGCCGAGGCCTTCTTACAGCATTGCTGGATGGAGAGAAGAAGAAAGGCCTTGTGACTGACTCCCTGCGGTATCTGTCTCTTTTCTCCCTTCCCCTCTTTTTTTTTTTGTTGTTGTTTTATATTTATTTTATTTATTTATTCCCTTTTTGTTGCCCTTGTTTTATTGTTGTAGTTATTATTGTTGTTGTCGTTGTTGGATAGGACAGAGAGAAATGGAGAGAGGAGGGGAAGACAGAGAGGAGGAGAGAAAGACAGACACCTGCAGACCTGCTTCACCGCCTGTGAAGCGACTCCCCTGCAGGTGGGGAGCCGGGGTTCGAACCGGGATCCTTATGCCAGTCCTTGTGCTTTGCGCCACCTGCGCTTAACCCGCTGCACTACAGCCCAACTCCCCCCTCTTTGTTTTTTAATAGACACAAAGAGACCAAGAAAGAAAGGCAGACACAGAGAGGGAGAGACGTTAAGAGCACCAATTTCTCCCCCTGACGTCTGGAGTACTAGTAAGTGGCATGGTGGGGACTTGAACTGGGGTTTGCACATGGTAGGGCAGGGGCCCTCCTGGGTGAGCTATTGCCCCAGCCCCTAATTTCAAGCATTTACTTCATTTATGTCACATGAAATAGAAGGAGGGGGTGGCAAAGCAGCTCAGTCGGATAGTTCGTTGCTTTACTGTGTGTGACGCAGGGTCGAGCCTGGGGTCCTCACTGCCTTGACAGAAGCTTTGATGCTATGTATCTTACACACACTTCCCCCGCCTCTCTTTTTATTTATTTATTTATTTATTTATTTTCATATTATAGAATTACATGTTGACAGGGGTTTGAATCCACACCATTCCTACCACCAGAGTTGCGAATTTTCACTCTCCCCACTGCAATCCACCACAGTTCCCCTAAAGTTTTAGACATGGGCCAACCATCTTCTCTACAATTATAGGTTCATATTTATACATAGTTGCCCCTTCTTTTCCTGATTCACTCCTCTCTTCCCCTCCAAGCCACTCATGGCATCATAGCTACCTCCATATGTCCCTCTCCTTTTCCTTCTCTCTCTCTGGTGCTGATGGAGCTGGAGTGCAGAGTCCTCTTATCCTCATCCTGTCACTTCTTCCCTGCTGGGAGTGTGGATCAAGGTTGTTTATGGGGAGCAGAAGGTAGGAGTTCTGGCTTCTGTAGCTGCTTCTCTGCTGAGCATGGGCATTGACAGGGTGAGCCATACCCCCAGCCTGTTTCTATCTTTCCCTGTCTCACAGTCCCTCTCTACCTCTCTGCCTCTACATTAAAAATTAAAGAGGGGGGTCAGGCGGTGGCGCAGTGGGTTAAGCGCACGTGGCGCAAAGCGCAAGGACCGGCGTAAGGATCCTGGTTCGAGCCCCCGGCTCCCCACCTGCAGGGGAGTCGCTTCACAGGCGGTGAAGCAGGCCTGCAGGTGTCTATCTTTCTCTCCCCTTCTCTGTCTTCCCCTCCTCTCTCCATTTCTCTCTGTCCTATCCAACAACGAATAGCGTCAACAATGGCAATAATAATAACCACAACGAGGCTACAACAACAAGGGCAACAAAAGGGGGAAAAATGGCCTCCAGGAGAGGTGGATTCATGGTGCAGGCACCAAGCCCAGCAATAACTCTGGAGGGGGAAAAAAAAAAAACAACCAAAAAAAAAAATTAAAGAGACAGGGGGATCAGGCCATATCACAGCCAGTTAAGTGCACGTGGCGCAAAGCACAAGGACCGGTGTAAGGATGATCCCCTGGTTCGAGCCCCCGGCTCCCCACCTGCAGGGGAGTTGCTTCACAAGCAGTGAAGCAGGTCTGCAGATGTCTGTCTTTCTTTCCCCCTCTCTGTCTTCCCCTTCTCCCTCCATTTCTCTCTGCCTTACCCAAAAATGACAACAATAACAATCATAATAACTACAACAGCAGTCAAACAACAAGGGCAACAAAAGGGGAGAAAAGAAAAAAAAAAGCAAAAGAAAAAGAAAAAATTAAAGAGAGAGGAGGGGAAGAGAGAGGGAGAGAAAGGGTGAGAGACAGGCTCTAACTGCACTCTGGAACACTTGTCACTGGGCTGGGGGTGAGTAGACCCAGAGCTCCTGGTGTGCAAGTTCTGTGCTCTACCAGCCGGGCTATTTCCCTGGCTGCTGAATCTTTACAATAACTATTCTAACTGATTACTTAACTAACTGGTTTCATTATTCCAAACCATTCTCTTGAGGGCAATGCTGGTCTACAGGACAGCTGTTGACACATGTGCCTTGCCAGGTGTCTGCGCACCACTCCCATCACCAACCTCAGCCTCTTACCATGCTGTCCAGGGTGCCCGTCACCCTCCCTCTGCCGCGACTCACAGTCTGAAACACACCACACCTCGTCCAGGTTCCATGCCATGTTTCCCTTGTCACAACTTTTTGGCTAGTATGTTTGCCTCCAGGGTTATCACTGGGGCTCAGCAGAATCCACTGCTCCTGGCAGCCCCCCTTTCTTTCCCCATTTTATTGCATAGGATGGAGAGAAATTGACAGAGGAAGGGGAGACAGAGAGATGCCTGCAGACCTGCTTCACTGCTTGTGAAGCATCCCCCCTGCAGGTGGGGGCCGGGGGCTCAAACTCAAGTCCTCGTGCAGGTCTTTGCACTTAACTGTGTGAGTGCTTAACTGGGTGAGCTACCGCCTGGCCCCATAACTTTCTTTTTGTGTGAGGCAGACAGAGAGAGAGAGAGAGAGAGAGAGAGAGAGAGAGAGAGAGAGAGGCAGGGGTAGGGTGGGGGGGAACCACCAGAGCACTGCTCAGTGCTGACAGACGGCTGTGCTTAGGATTGAAGGCTAGAGTTTCATTCTCTGTATTTTGAGAGTGGGAGATAGACAGGTAGGTAGGTAGACAGACAGACAGACAGACAGACATATGCTAGGGCACAGCATGGCTGCACCATCCATGGAGTTTCCCTGTGCTGCCCCTCCTGCCCCCATGCAGTGCCAGGGATGGGGCTCCTGACTCCTTTTCTGCTTCTCTGGGAGCCTGCGAGGAGGCAGGAAGCACACTCAGCTGGGCACCTTCCCACCAGCAACGTGGGAAAGCCAGATTCACAACTGAAACTTTCTCCTAAGAGCAGGGCTGTGCAGGCATTGGTGGTAGTGTTAGGGCTGCCATCCCAGAAAATGCCCTTTCATGTCTGAACTGGCAGAATCGTGGGGCGGGGCGGGGGGGACAGCCATCTCCATCCCAGACAATGCCCTTTCATGTCTGAACCAGCAGAATTGTGTGTGTGGGGGGGCAGGCACCTCCATCCAAAGGTGTTTATTGTTAGCCCTTCATGTCATCCTGCTTCTAGTAAGGCCGGCAGCCCAGACCGGGCTCAGCTCTGTAGTTGCAAGGAAAAACTAAAAGCAAGTAGAATGAGCAGAGCCTCAAATGTGCCTACAGAGGACTCAAGTCTAGTCCATCACGAGAGAAGAGAACTGGGCTGACGCAGGAAAATGAGGATAGCAAGTGTCTGCATTCTAGCCAGCTAGGCTCACGTCTCTGCCTGAGATCACTGCTAGAAGAGATGTTTTTGTGTAGAAACACGGGAAGGACGGACCGAGGAGAACTAAAATGCTAAGCACAGGGGCCTTCAGAAAGCACGCGTTCTACCCTGCCCCAGGACCCAGGTTCAAACCCCAGGCACTGCACAGGAGCACCATACAGGGGAAGCTCCGTGAGCCTAGAGCCATGATGTAGTGCCTCTCCTTGTCTGTCTGTCTGTCTGTCTGCTTATCTGGCTGTTTCTGTCTTTCTTTACCTGATACTGAAAAAAAAAATGTGCTAAAAGCAGAAAACACAGGATGGGGAGATAGCATAATGGTTATGTCAAAAGACTCTGATGCCTGAGGCTCTAAGGTCCCAGGTTCAATCCCCTGGACCACCATGGCCTAGAGCTGAGCAGTGCTCTAGTCTCTGTCTCTGTCTCTTTTTCTCTCTCTCATAGAGCAAATAATATATTATCTTAAAAAGCAGAAGATACACAAAGTTCCTACTTGAGGAGAAAATTTTTATCTGACCTAGATTCCATATCACTGTCATTTAGGGAAAATGTTATCTGATTATTTCAGAGATGCCTCTGAAATTAGCAAATTATAATAATTATTTAGTTGTAGTTTTCATTTTTTAAATTAAAATATGTATTACAGAGGGAGAGAGAGAGAGAAAGAGAGAGAGAAGGGGGAGGGAGAGGGAGAGAGAGAAGGAGAGACTAGAGCACCTCTATTTCATTTGTACTGCTGGGGACTGAATCCAGGGCACCATAAGCATAAAGAATGCTGAGTGGTCCAGGAGGTGGCACAGTGGATAAAGTGTTGGACTCTCAAGCACGAGGTCCTGAATTCAATCCCCAGCAGCACATGTACCAGAGTGTTGTCTGTTTTTTTCTCTCTCTGCCTATCCCTCTCATAAATAAATAAAATATTTTTTATTTAAAGAAGAATGCTGAGTCACCTCTCTGGTGATTTGAGTTTTCCCATGGTGATAATCTCAACGAATATAAGGAAAAAAGAAGGCAGTTAAAAGATGCCACGGAGAACAGAAGAGCCCAAAAGTGATGGGAAAAAAAATAAGAAGAGACTAAGATCTTATAAAGGAAAGACTTTGATTATGGAAAAACATGAAGCGAGACCAGGTGGTGGCATACCTGGTTACGCATACATAGCACTAAGCTCAAGGATCTGAGTTTGCAAGCAGCGAGGATGCTTGGAGCGGGTTTGGTGTACTGCACCAAGTAAAGGACTCTGGGGTGTGTGTGAGGCGGGAGGGTTCAGGTCCTGGAACATGATGGTGGAGGAGGACCTAGAGGGAGTTAGAGTGTTATGTGGAAAACTGAGAAATGTTCCGCATGTACAAACTACTGTATTTTACTGTCAACTGCAAACCATTAATTCCCCAATCAAGAAAACATTTTTAAAAAGTGATAGATTCAGGGGGTCGGGCAGTGGCGCAGTGGGTTAAGCGCATGTGTCGCAAAGCGCAGGGACCGGCGTAAGGATCCCGGTTCGAGCCCCTGGCTCCCCACCTGCAGGGGAGTCGCTTCACAGGCGGTGAAGCAGGTCTGCAGGTGTCTATCTTTCTCTCCCCTTCTCTGTCTTCCCCTCCTCTCTCCATTTCTCTCTGCCCTATCCAACAAAGAATTGCGTCAACAAGGGCAATAATAATAACCACAAGGAAGCTACAACAAGGGCAACAAAAGGGGGGAAAAAATGGCCTCCAGGAGCGGTGGATTCATGGTGCAGGCACCGAGCCCAGCAATAACCCTGGAGGAGGAAGAAAAAAAAAAGAATTAAAAAAAAAGTGATAGATTCCATCATTGGGAAAACAAAACTCATTTTAAAGTCTCACAGGGGTTTGATAGTGACATTCTTTATCTGCGTGGGCACTCACCCACAGAGCACCTGCTTTGACGCTTTCTTTCTGAACAGAGTGACAAACCACAGCAATGATTACTGTGACATCCACCATCACAGAGACTGCTATGGATACCAGAATTCTCTCACTGTTGTTAAATTTCCTAGAAAAAGACTTAAGAAAATACTTGTGTACTGTGTGGCTCTCCCAGCTGGTCTCCCCCATGTGGTCAGCTGATGTGGGTGTCTCTGGTCACCTGGAGAGGTGCTTGAGGACAGTGAGCCATTGTCTTTCACTCCCTGAGCTCAGTACTGAGTTTGGAGTTTGGGGAAGATGATGAGCCATTCAACCAGCTTGCTCAATGCACTGATTCAAAAGGATATCAGGACAGCTATGTCCACAATAACCTGCAGCACTACTCACAATAACCAGGATGTGGAGACAACCCAAGAGGCTACTGACAATAATTAGGTAAAGGAGATATGGCCTATGCACTCAGCTGTGAGAAAAACAGCACAGATTCCACACATGAGTGAAACCACCTGGTAGTTGCATTCCATCTCTTCGTTCGCTAAGCATCATCACCTCTTGTTCCATTCATTTTATCCCAAAGGACACAATGGCATCTGTTTTGGCTTGCAGGGTAATCTTGCATGGAGTATAGATCTCACTACTTCCTCAGCCCATTCTGATGGGCATTTACGCTGCTTCCGCTCGTTGGCCCTTGTGAATAATGCAGCTAGGAACACAGGGCTACATCATGAACTTTTTAGTTAGAGTGCTCCTTTGGCTACATTGTGGCAGTAATTCTGATACACATCCACACATCACACTTGCCACAGAAGAGATTTTTAGAGCAGAGAACATAGCACCCAGCATGACATCTGGCTAGAAGTTGTTTATAAAGGACAGACATTTACAAGGAAGATGGGGAGAGAAAAGGGACAGTGGGAAAAGCCTACTCTTGAGAAGGCTGGAGGCGTTATATTGACATCAGAGAAAATAGACTGAAAGAAAAGATGCTTCTGAAGGGCAAAGAGCTTTTCCGTCAGCCGGAGCGTGGCCTACTTCTGCTTTCCCCAGGACATCTCTATTTGTGCTTTTATCTCCGGCTGGAGCAAAGATGGCAGGTGGGCACCACATTATCTCCACTGGACACAGAGACCCCCGGGGGAGCAACACAGCTCAGGACTTTTCCATTTGCATTATTTTATTTGTGAAGTGTCCAGTACATAGGATAATAGAACAGCAGCCTCAGACTAGGTAGAGTTCTAAAACACATGGATTATCCCAATAATCCAGGTCATAGATGAAAAAATCAAAAAGAGGGTTGGCATAAATGTAAAGAGAAAAGTTTGCATAAATGTAAGAGAAAAAGTAAAGAGAAAAGCAATTATAGGGAGGTAGCTTCTAGTAGCCAACATTCTGATTTGTCTAAAACTTTGGTTGGTAACAGTGTCTAATGATGAATTAATGAAGCTAATTTCAGTATTAGGTGTTCTTTTCTTCTCTTTTTTTATTAGTTATTTCATAATGCTTTAAAAGATGATAAGATTTCAGAACTACAGCTCCACACTGCAGCTACCATCACAGCTCTCTTAGGGCTTGGTTTTTAATGTAAGCCAGATGGTTATTTTCACGAGAAAATAAAATATGCAAAAAACACCTTATTTTTAATTTTTAAAATATTTATTTATTTTCCCTCTTGTTGCCCTTTATATATATATATATATATTTTTTTTTTATTGTAGTTATGACCCACATAGTCAACGACTGCCACCTCTCCAGATTCAAAGGAGGTCTCGAAACTTTACATCCGGCTCAACCTGACGCTGTTGACTGGCTATGGAAGAAGGGCAAACGCTAGAAGAAGTAGAAGATTGTAGTTATTGATGTCCTGGTTGGATAGGACAGAGAGAAACAGATAGAGGAGGGGAAGACAGAAGGGGAGAGAAAGACAGACACCTGCAGACCTGCTTCACTGCCTGTGAAGCGACTCCCCTGCAGGTGGGGAGCTGGGAGCTCGAACCAGGATCCTTCCTCTGGTCCTTGCACTTTGTGCCACATGCGCTTAACCCACTTGCGCTACCACCCACCCCTCTTCATAGACAGTTTTAAGGTGTGCCGTCTAACGTCTTTTCAGTAATGGTCCTAGCTGTTGGCCAGAGTCCTGGGCTCAGTACATTATAGAGGAGGGGATAGTTCTTGAAGTGCCAGTCAGAAAGCTTCCCTTTCATGCCTTTCACCCCCCTTCTCCCAGCCCTGCCTCCTCTGAAGAGAAGTCCCAGACCTGAGGTACCTACCAAGAGCTGCCCAGCGAAGCACAGGAAGAGGATCAAGGCCAGGGAGAAGAACGCAGCTCCAAAGGAAATGCCCAGAACGGTGGTTCTGCCACAAACACAAGAAGGACAGGTTAGCTTGAGGACACCTTTCTCAGCTCCTGACATAGTGTTAAGTGCAAGGACCCTTACAAGGACCCAGGTTTGAGGCCTCAGCCCCCCACCTGCAAGGGGGACACTTCTCAAATGGTGAAGCAGGCCTGCAGGGGTCTCTCTATCTCTCTTCCCATCTTCCCTTCCTCTCTCCATTTCTTTCTGTCCTAGTCAATAAAATACAAAGAAATAGCCAGCAGGATTCATAGTGCCAGCACTGAGCCTCAGCAATAACCCTGGAGGCAAAAAAAAAAAAAAAAAAAAGGAAAAGAAAAAGAAAGAGAAACCCTCCAGTCACAATTTCAGTGTACTGGGTCTTTAAAAAAATCTTTTAATTTGTTTTTTACTGGGCACATTAATGATTTACGGTCAACAGTAAGTACAATTGTTGGTACAACTGTAAAAATTTTCAGTGTTCTGCAAAGCCCTCTCCCCCCAGCCCAGGTCCTCCTCCACCATCAGCACCACAACTTGAAAGCTCCCCTGCCCTCCAGAGTCCTTTACTTTGGGGCCAGACACCAAACCCGGCCCACGTTCTGCTTGGTGTTTCCCCTTCTGTTCTAATTTCTCCACTTCTGTCTATGAATGAGATCAGCCCATCTTTATCCTCCTCCTTCTGGCTGACCTCACTTCACAGGATTCCTTCCAGCTCCATCCAAGATGAGGGGAAGAAGGTGAAGCGTACTGAGTCTTAATTCAATGAGAACTAATAGTACTATGCATGATAACATTTTATTAAAAGAAGACTCACTCCCAGAGCCATCTACAAATTTAATGCTATCCCCATCAAGATCCCAAGCACATTTTTAGGAGAATAGAAAAAATGCTACAAATGTTTATCTGGAACCAGAAAAGACCTAGAATTGCCAGAACAATCTTGAGAAAAAAAGAACAGAACTGGAGGCATCACACTCCCAGATTTCAAACTGTATTATAGGGCCATTGTACTCAAAACTGCTTGGTACTGGAACATGAATAGACACACTGAGCAGTGGAATAGAATTGAGAGCCCAGAAGTGAGCCCCCACACCTATGGACATCTAATCTTTGACAAAGGGGTCCAGACTATTACATGGGGAAAGCAGAGTCTCTTCAAGAAATGGTGTTGGAAACAATGGGTTGAAACATGCAGAAGAATGAAACTGAATCACTGTATTTCACCAAATACAAAAGTAAGTTCCAAGTGGATCAAGGACTTGGATGTTAGACCAGAAACTATCAGATACTTAGAGGAAAATATTGGCAGATCTCTTTTCCACATAAATGTTAAAAACATCTTCAATGAAACAAATCCAATTACAAAGAAGACTAAGGCAAATATAAACCTATAGGACTACATCAAATTAAAAAGCTTCTTCACAGCAAAAGAAACCACTACCCAAATCAAGAGACCCCTCACAGAATGGGAGAAGATCTTTACATGCCATACATCAGATAAGAGTTTAATAATCAACATATATAAAGAGCTTGCCAGACTCAACAACAAGACAACAAATAACCCCATCCAAAAATGGGGAGAGGACTTGGACAGAATATTCACCACAGAAGAGATCCAAAAGGCCGAGAAACACATGAAAAAATGCTCCAAGTCTCTGATTGTAAGAGAAATGCAAATAAAGACAACAATAAGATACCACTTCACTCCTGTGAGAATGTCACACATCAGAAGAGGTAACAGCAGCAAATGCTGGCAAGGGTGTGGGGTCAAAGGAACCCTCCTGCACTGCTGGTGGGAATGCCAATTGGTCCAACCTCTGTGGAGAACAGTCTAGAGAACTCTCAGAAGGCTAGAAATGGACCTACCCTCTGATCCTGCAATTCCTCTCCTGGGGATATATCCTAAGGAACCCAACACAGCCATCCAAAAAGATCTGTGTACACATATGTTCTTGGCAGCACAATTTGTAATAGCCAAAACCTGGAAGCAACCCAGGTGCCCAACAACAGATGAGTGGCTGAGCAAGTTGTGGTATATATACACAATGGAATACTACTCAGCTGTAAAAAATGGTGACTTCACCGTTTTCAGCTGATCTTGGATGGACCTTGAAAAATTCATGTTAAGTGAAATAAGTCAGAAACAGAAGGATGAATATGGGATGATCTCACTCTCAGGCAGAAGTTGAAAAACAAGATCAGAAAAGAAAACACAAGTAGAACCTGAAATGGATTTGACATAGCGCACCAAAAGACTCTGGGGTGGGTGGGTGGGGAGAACACAGATCCATGAAGGATGATAGAGGACCTAGTGGGGGTTGCATTGTTATATGGGAAACTGGGGAATGTTATGCATGTGCAAACTATTGTATTTACTGTTGAATGTAAAACATTAATTCCCCAATAAAGAAATTAAAAAAAAAAAAAAGAAAACTCACTGATTTCTGCCCCCCACCTCTCTCTCTCTCTCTTTACCAGAGCACACTGCTCAGCTCTAGGCATTGAATCTGGGGACTCAGAGCCTTAGACATAAAGTTAATAGTTTGCATAACTATTATGCTGTTTCCCCAGCCCAACTCACTGATTTCTCTTTCTTTTGTTGAGAAATAAAAATGGAGCAACTTCAATGAATATCTTTGTTTGGAAACAAACCCAAAATTTCTCTATAGAATAGTGTGTCTACAATTGAGTCTGATTTCTTAAAACCAGTATTTATTATTTATTTGATAGAACAGAGAGAAATTGAGAGGGGTGGAGAGGGAGAAATAAAGAGAGACACCAGCAGCACTACTTCACTGCTTTTGAAGCTTTCCTCCTTGCAGCTGGGGGACTGGAGCTTGAACCTGGGTCTTTTTTATGGTAATGTGTGCTCTCAACCAGTAAGTCACCACCTGGTCTCTGTGTCTGATGAGTACAAACTGTACTCATTTGATAAGACAAATCAATTATAATTTTTATTAACAACATAAATTTGCAGTCATAGTAAGTTTTAGGAACATAGTTGTGTGTGTGTGTGTGTGTGTGTGTGTGTGTGTGTGTGTCTGTGTGTGTGTGTGTGTACACTACTCCCCACACCCACACCAGTCCCACTGCCCAAGCCAAAGACATTTCTCTTCCCTGTTCCCTTCAATAAACACCATAGTTTGCAGTCTGAGCATTAGCTTGGCTACTTGTTGTTGTTGTTTTATTATTATTACTACTTTTTGAAAATTTGTTTTATTTATATTTCACATATGGAAGAAACCATCTAGAAATTGCCTTTCACTTCTTGTTTAACTTAGCATAATCCCCTCCATTTTGTCATGAGTCATACACTTCCATCTTTGTTGATGACTAAGCAGTAATCCCAGGAGGATACATCTCGGATTCTCTAGCCCATGTTCTGTTGCAGAGTTCGTAAGCTGTTAACAGCAGGAGAGGTAAATATTTTATGTCTCCTTTTACTCTGGTCTAGACAGCTCATTTATTACAATGGCTCAAGTCCTTAGTTTAACATCAAAGTCACTGGTCTCATTATCTCCCCAACGTTCGTGACTGGAAGCTTCTGCCGACTGTCAGGGTGGGTAGAGGGGAAGGTGTGAGGCAGCCTCCACTCAGGCTCTTGTTAACCCCCAAGAGGTGACACAGATACTCACCTTCTGGACTTTCATTTGCCGCCTGTCTCATCTTTTCTCTAAGAGAACACTGGTGGATTTTCTTTGACTGTTTCTTTTTGGTGATGCCTGTATCAAAATCTCGAGTTTGGAAACCTTACATTTATAGATTGGATCTCAAGCTATTGAAATGGATGAATGATCTTTTCTAAAGGTGGGTTATATTCCAACTGTAAAACCATCTGAAGAGGACAGTGAAGATGGTCATAGAGTTGGTGACAGTGATGATGGTGGTGAGCGATGATAAAAATGTTGGTGATGGTGATGATGGTGTGATGTTAGGGTGGTGGTGGTGGTGATGGTAACAGTGGTGGTGGCACAACCTGACACCTGCTGTGTATTTACCAGGCATTAAATATTCCTCTAGTCTTCCTTGCAATCAGGTTTGGGTCATCAAAGATGCTTTTGAGATTTAGATGAGAAAGAGTTCCACCAATATTTTCCTATAAGTATTTGATAGTTTCTGGTATTTATGATGTGTCTTTAAGTCTAGGTTAATTCTGTTTGGGACTCTCTGGACTTCTTGAACCTTTATGCCTTTTATGTTGTCTAGACTAGACAAGTTCTCAACTATTATGTCCTGAAGAATGCTTTCTTCCCCTCCCTCTCTTTCTTCCTCTTATAAGCCAATAATGTGTATATTATTTCTTTTGACATCATCCCATAGGTCTCTGCTGTTGTTTTCAGTATCTCTTAATCTCTTTTTGAGATCTCTTACTTCTTTTTTAGTTGTCTCTTAATTTGTCTTCGCTTGATAATTCTGTCTTCAGCCTCATTGATTTTATTCTCTCTCCCCTCTACTGTCTTCTGGAGTTCATCTATTTTGTTACCCTGTTCTGGTACTGTTTTAGTTTGTTCAGCTAGTTGTGTTCTTAGCTCAGCTATTTCAGCTTTCAGCTCTCTAATAACCTTGAGATAATTAGTGTTTTCTTCCAGGGTGTCATTTGTTGTTTCTGCATTTCTGATGACAATTCTTTCAAACTCTTTACTCACTCCTGTGACTATTTCCTTAACTAGCGCTTGGATGTTGACCTCTTAATTTTGTGCTTCAACTTTTGGAGGGTTTTTAGCTGGACTATTGTCCTGGTTCATTTCTTCAATATTTCTTCTTGTTGGTTTAACCATTCTATATAGTATGTTACGAGGTTCCTCTCTCAGCACTTTTCAAATTACTGATCACTCTTGCTTGGACTGACTTGTGTCTAAGTAAGGTAATTAAAGGGTTCACAGTTGTGGAAATTGACAGTTGTTTCAATATTATTTTAATCCCAGAGTTGGAGCTCAGTGGCTTAAAAGCCTCTTTTGTTCTTTTTCTTCCCTGTAGGTTATGGGAGGCTGAGGGCTTTTAAACTATAAGTAGGCTTCTTAGCTTAATCACTGCCTCCTGACCAAGAGATAAAGCAGGGTGGGGCAGAGATAATCCAGAGGCTACGCAAAGAGACTCTCACAGCCTCACCGCTAAGCCACAGAGGTGGAGGTAGAGATCTTCTCCCTAGTTTCCTGGTTAGTTCTGTCCCCTGCTGTGAGCACAGGGCCTCCCTGCCACTGCTCCAGATTCTGAGGACAGCAGCAATGGAGACTAACAGCTGCATCTGGTGAGTCTCAGGGGAGTCCTCTTCTCCCTTCAGCTGTCTTTTTGTTGGTGAAACAGATTGGAGGTGGTGCCTCAACTGGTAAACTGCTGGACTGTTACCAGCCACTTAATCTCTCCCTAGGCTCCTCTCTCTCCATGAGCTACACGTGTTTGCACTCACTGGTGATTTGGTGGGTTCCTGAAGTCGTTCTAGTCCTGCCTTGTGGTCCCAGGTGGTCTCCTTTGGTGTTTCTAGTTGACCCGGGAGAGGAGAGGAGAGAAACACAGCTGCTGTGGCTCCAAGCCCCACCTCCGGAAGTCCGGCTACTGATTTTTGTACAATGATTTTTGCAGCCTGACACTTTGCTATATTGCCTAATGATTTTCTGAAGCTTTCTGCTGGATTTTTAAGGTTTTTATTTTCCTTTTTTTTTAGTGTTTGTTTTTAATTTTAAAAAATATTTATTTTCCCTTTTGTTGCCCTTGTTGTTTTTCATTGTTGTTGTAGCTATTATTGTTGTTGTTGTATAGAGAGAAATGGAGAGAGGAGGGGAAGACAGAGAGGGTGAGAGAAAGATAGACACCTGCAGACCTGCTTCACTGCCTGTGAAGTGACTCCCCTGCAGGTGGGGAGCTGGGGTCTTGAACTGGGATCCGTATGCTGGTCCTTGGGGCTTTTTCTTTTTTTAATTATTTATTTATTAAATGGAAACACTGACAAGACCATAGGATAAGAGGGGTACAATTTCCACCACCACAGCTCCTTATCCCATCCCACCCCTTGATAGCTTTCCTATTCTTTAACCCTCTGGGAGCATGGACACACCCGATGTCATCTTTAAGTTTTTTTTTTTTCCTCCTCCAGGGTTATTGCTGGGCTCGGTGCCTGCACCATGAATCCACCGCTCCTGGAGGCCATTTTTCCCCCCTTTTGTTGCCCTTGTTGTAGCTTTGTTGTGGTTATTATTATTGCCCTTGTTGACGCAATTCGTTGTTGGATAGGACAGAGAGAAATGGAGAGAGGAGGGGAAGACAGAGAAGGGGAGAGAAAGATAGACACCTGCAGACCTGCTTCACCGCCTGTGAAGCGACTCCCCTGCAGGTGGGGAGCCGGGGGCTCGAACCGGGATCCTTACTCCTGTCCCTGCGCTTTGCGCCACATGCGCTTAACCCACTGCGCCACCGCCCGACCCCCATCTTTAAGTTTTTTATGTACACTATCATATCATCTGCAAATAGTGAGTTTGATTTCTTCCCTTCCAATCTGAATTCCTTTGATTCCTTTCTCTTGCCTCATTGCTCTGGCAAGAAATTTCAATACCATGTTGAAGAGTAATGGTGATAGTGGACAGTCCTGACAAAGCAAATTTGGGACTATATCAAACTGAAAAGCTTCTGCACAGCAAAAGAAACCATCATCCAAACAAAGAGACCCCTCACAGAATGGAAGAAGATCTTCAGATGCCATACATCAGACAAGAGGCTAATAACCAAAATATATAAAGAGATCACCAAACTTTGCAACAAAAAACCCAAATGATCCCATCCAAAAATGGGCAGAGGATATGAACAGAATATTCACTGTGGAAGAGATCCAAAGGGCTAATAAACACATGAAACATTGAAAAAAGAACAGAAATGGAACTTCAAAGCAGAATCTGACTGAGTTTAAAGTAGGGCACCGAAGTGAAAATCTCTTGGGTGGAGGGTGAGGGTAGATTTTCAGCTTCACTGTGGGGGAGAGGGGAGAGGGACCTTTGGTGGTGGAAGTGGTGTTACTATGTCCTCCTATTAGCTTATAGTCTTAAAAAAGTCACTATTTAATGAATATGAGAGGGGGAAAATGGATTGAATGTCTCAAACTTTTGATGCAGAGACCATATTTCTGAGTATGTATTTCTTCAATCTAAGCACCTAAGACTTCAAATTGTAATCTGTTTGAATTTTAATAGTGGGCTCAAATTGTTAATATATTTCTAAGAATGATTTGTTCTTTGAAATATTAAATCACCTATAATCTTAGACCAGGGAGAACAGAAGCAACTGATGGTGTTACTCTGTAAGATACAGCTATGTAAATAGCATTGAAGGACATAAATTATGGTGAATTCTTATACGATACAGCAAATCCTAACACTGGGTTTTCAAAGTAAACCCAATTTCCAAATAATTTGGTTCTAACAATAACTGTTGTCTTCTTAAACCCTACGATAGCAGGAACCTTCCCCTTTCTCTAGAAAAACCTCTCTCTCTCCCAGTCCTGGAACCCCTAGGGTGGGGCTTGCTTAACTGCATGCTTCTCTCAGTTCGTACCAACTGACAGTGAATCTGCTTCTTCTTCTAGCGTTTGCCCTTCTTCCGTAGCCAGTCAACAGCGTCAGGTTGAGCCTGATGTAAAGTTTCGAGACCTCCTTTGAATCTGGAGAGGTGGCAGTCGTTGACTATGTGGGTCATAGTCTGTCTGGAGCCGCAGGGGCAGTTCGGGTCGTCTCTGGCTCCCCAGCGATGGGACATAGCGGCGCACCGGCCATGGCCTGTTCGATAGCGATTGAGGAGGGCCCAATCATAACGTGCTAGGTCAAAGCTGGGTTGACGCTTGCAGGGGTCTATGATGAGGTGTTTGTTCTTTACCTCAGCTGACTGCCAACTCTGTTTCCAAGAGACTGGAACAGAGAAGTTCAGTGTAGGCAAAGGGGACCAGATTGGGTGACGAGAAGTCAAGTGTTGGACAGGGTGGGCGAAGATATCCGCGTATATTGGCAGGTCTGGTCGAGCGTAGATGTGGGAAATGAACTTAGATGATGTTGCATCCCAACGAATATCTGGTGGGGCAATGTTGCTAAGAACTGGCAGCCATGGAACCGGGGTGGAACGGATGGTTCCAGAAATTATCCTCATGGAGGAATATAATTTGGAATCGACCAAGTGGACATGGGGGCTACGGAACCATACTGGGGCACAGTATTCTGCAGTGAATCTGCTGATGCCAACGTATTCAGTGCAACCAGTATTCAGTACCACCTTGGCATGTTTCACTTCAGACTGTGTCCAGAGATGTCAGGCATCGACATCTGGTGAGATCTTTCCCAGCTCATAGGACTCCTTAATTCCATTCTGGGGTGGTGCACTTCCTAACAAAGCCTCAGAACCCAGATATAGACCAGGGCCCAAGAGACAGAACACATGTGCACATGTGTCCATAAGTTAGGGAAAAATATAGACCTTCATGTAAAACTGCACAATAGTTCACAGTGAATCGATAAATGCAGCAAGCCAGCAGAAAGACCTAAAAAGACACCATGACGTTCCTAACCAAATAGCTTCTACTTAGACCTAGACACCATCCTCACCTACTTCCTGTTTTACTTCCCTCAATCACGCCAAAACTAACCTTGTCAGACAAAGTAAGTACTACAAAAGTTGAATAAAAGCAAGAGACCTGCATACTTTAGTGATGGCTCTTTTGGATACCACATCGCCCAGGGCCCTAGACAGGAGTCCTGGGATTCCCACACAGACATGATGGGCCTAGTCCTCTAACAGATCCCTCTCTCCACTGTCACTGGTCATCTCTTTCAGGAACAACATAATGGCCCCCTTTGTGAACCCCTATAGGACCTTGTCCTCAATGTGGATCAGCAATGGTAGGGAATGTTCCATTCTCTGAAGGGAGGTTGGGACAACATACTCTACCACTCGAGGAAGATGAAGTTAGTGCAGCCTGGAATGTTCCTAGCGGTGACCACAGACTGCGAGCTCAGACCTACAGGGATGCAAATTGATGGGGTTTACAGTTTACAATATTTACATACTTCTCCCATATTTGGGAGCCACTTTCTTCCCTGATCTAGCTTTCTAGTCCTTTTTTTTCAACTGTGACACCATCTCCTCAGACAATACCTTTGGTCCACCTGCATGTTAGTTGTCAGGCTCAGACAAAAGCTAGTAAAGTCATGAGCCCCTTGGAACATACCTAAAATAGACCTACTAGCTTTTTTTTCCAAAGTGGAGACCCCAAATCTCATCTGATATATTCTTGTCTTTAGGTTCCTGATTATTTAACAATTCGTTCTATTTTATATCTTAGTGCTTTTTCAGCCACCAAGTTGCAGATGGAGCCAACCTGACTTCCCTGGGCAGATGACCTCACCCTTGCCTCCTGGAGTACCACCTCCCCAGAGCCCTGCCCCACTAGGGAAGACAGACTGAGAGTATCAATCAACCTGCCAACGCCCATGTACAGTGGAGAAGTAATTATAGAAGCCAGACCTTGCACCTTCTTCACCCCATAATGATCCTGGGTCCATGCTTCCAGAGGGAAAATGAACAGGAAAACTTTTGGGCAAGGGGGTAGACAGCATAATGGTTATGCAAAGAGACTCTCATGCCTGAGGCTTGAAAGTCCAAAGTTCAATCCACAGCACCACCACAAGCCAGAGCTGAACAGTGCTCTGGTAAAAATAAATAATAATAATAATAATAATATATATGAATAGGAAAACTTTCAAGGGAGGGGATGGGATACTGAGTTCTGATGGTGGAAATTGTGTAGACCTGTACCACTATTAGATGTACCCTCTTTAAGTGTTTGGTCTCCTATGGTCTTGTCAATATTTCTATTTTATAAATAAATTAGGTAAATAAATATTCCTCTAGGTACTTTAAAAGTCGAATTGACTCACAGCTCACAATAGTTCACAGAACAGTAGTTACTACTCTTGCTGGGCTTTACCAAAGAGAATAAAAGACCCAGAGAAGTTGAGAGACAGGCCTAAGGTTACAGCTCTAAGAAATAGTTTGGATTTATGCTTATGCAAGTATACTCCTGACTCAGGACTGAGGCTTGAACCGGAGTCTTTGTTTATGAGTGTGTGCTCTCAGCCAGTGAGCCACCACCTGGTCTCTGTGTCTGATTAACATCTGATGACCACATATCTGTCATATTTAGTGGTCTTAGCTCTTCAGTAAAATTTGATAATAGTCCTAGAAAACTATTTATGATTTTTTTTAAATGTAAAAAGGTTCTGGATAACTTTTTTTTTTTTGTAATGAAAAAACTCTCAGACTTTGAAGTGATTTTTTTCTTGGACTTAATGCTATTTTTTCTTTTGTTCCCTGGATCAGAGTTTTGAAGCTCTGTATGTTTGCTGATCTTTTCAAAAGAATGAGGGTTTGCTTTATTATTAAGAAGGTCTATGTTTTCTGATACTTTTCTAAATAATTAGCTTCTGATTTAACATTTAGAAATTCCTTCTAGTTCATTGTTAAGACATTTTTTCCTGATTGTCATTAGTTGCAAATCTTTTGTATTTTTCTAATAAAAGCACTAAGAACATAAACACTCCCATAATTACTGCTCTCTCCATGTCCTGCGGCCTTTGATTTACAGCCTCTCATTGTCATTCTCTGCTAAAAAGCCGATAATTTCAATTTTCAGTTCCTTTCAACACAAGAGTCATTCAGAAGTCTTATATAAAATCTGCAAAGAGATTATTTTTGGCCTGTCTTTGTTATTTCACATTTTATTAGATTTGATCTGACTATAGCCTCTAATAATCCTACTTTGACAATTTATGTTTCTTCTAGGGGTGATAAGTATGTCTACTACAATGATCTCTTAGGGAATTTGGAAAGGTTCTGTATCTTCATTTTTTCCTGTAAACAAATCATGTTCTCTCAGTATATCTCTTGACAGGATCTTATCAAGTCCACATGGGGCTCGTTCACTGACTATTTTATCTGTCGCTTTCAGAATCTCCTCACAGTTCCTGCTAGCATTGTGCTTTCCTCAGCATATCTGTACCTTTTAGTAGTCTCTCTTTACTTCAAATCAATCAATCAATCACCTGAAATACAGGTTTAGGATTAGTGAGATTTCTGGGTGGCTATTCTATAATGCAATATTATTCTCTTTTTAAAAATAAAAAAAAAGCATTTCTTAATTGGGAGGTTAATGGTTTCCAGTATAGTTGTTGGTTCATTCCTCATCTCACCATGACAGGTGTCTGCAGGACACTCTCACCCCCAGCTTAGGTCCAAATACATTAACATGTACCAGGGCCTGAAACATTTTCTTTCTCCCCTTCTCCCTCCCTCCCTTTCTTCCTCCCTTTCTTGATGTAGCCTTTCCCTTGAGTTCTATGCTGCCTGTCTGTATAAATGCAGTTTTATCTCTAAGTTTTCCCGAGTGGCTATTTTCCACCATTTAGTTGTAACCTTTCCCTGCCTCTTAATTGCATCTCTAGCTTCTATTCATAGGACAGAGGGAACCTTTGCTTTACAGATTGAGGTTTCAAAGTCTGTCCCATGAAGAGCACATACTCATAACCGGGACATTTGCTACTAGTCCACCAGTGATCTCCATCTTGCTTTAAATGTTTGGTAAAATTCACAGAGAAATAATCCTTTGGGGACCAGGTGGTGGCGCATCTGTTACAATGCACAAGGTCCCCGGGTTCGAGCCAGTCCCCACCTACAGGGGGAATGCTTTGCAAGTGGTGAAGCAGTGTTGCAGGTGTCTCTCTGTCTCTCCCTCTATCAGCCCCTTCCCTCTTGATTTCTGGCTGTCTCTATCCAGTAAATAAAATAAAGATAATAAAAAAAAAGAAATAATCCTTTGTAGAGTTTTTTTTTTGTTTTTGTTTTGCCTCCAAGGGTATCGCTGGGGCTTAGCACTACGAATCCACTGCTCCTGAAATACATTTTTCCATTTTTTTTATTGGATAAGGCAGAGAGAAATGGAGAGAGAAGGGGGAGGTAGAGAGGAAGAGAGAAAGACAGATACCTGCAGACCTGCTTCACCAGTTGTGAAGTGACTCCCCTGCAGGTGGGGAGCCGGGGGCTCGAACCAAGATCTTTATGTGGGTCCTTGTGCTTCCTGCTATAGAGAATTCTTGTGGTGGAAACTGTGTGGAGTTGTACCCCTCTTATCCTATGGTTTGGTCAATGATTCCTTTTTATAAATTAAAAAAAAATAAGAAGAAAAAAATAAATACAAGTCCAAAAGATGTCAGCATACAAGTAAAGAAGAAGAAGAAGAAGAAGAAGAAGAAGAAGAAGAAGAAGAAGAAGAAGAAGAAGAAGAAGAAGAAGAAGAAGAAGAAGAAGAAGAAAGAAAACCAAACAGGCTGAGAAAAGAAAGTCCCTGCTCAGATGGTTTCCCAGGTAAAGTCTATCAAACACTGAGGAGAGTTAATACGACTTTTGCCACAAGCCCTTCCAGGGTGGAGAGAGGATGGAGCAGGGTAAAACTGCATCTGTCAGGCACCTGGGCCACCCTGACATCAATATTAGACAAAGACGCCCATAAAAACTCCCCAAACTAGAAATCAATGTGCCTTATACACATAGTAGGACAAACCTCTGATAAAATAATATAAAACAGTCTAATAACATCTGTAAATGGAGTTACATAGCATGGTCCAATGGCATTTATCTGAGAAATGCAAGGTTAGTTTGATATCTAAAAATCGATGAATGTGATTCCTTATATGACTTGAATAAAAGACAGAAAGCCTGCAAGCTCATCTCAGAAACGGTAGCAAATGCATTCTACAAAATTCAGCATTCATCCTTGATGGCTAAACGCTGTCTATGAACAGAAGGAGTTTTTGTCACCCTTGCAGAGGACATCAACAGAAACCCTACATCTCATAGCAAACACGGCGAAGCGAGACCAGCTGCTCTGAAGAAAAACACATCTATATACTCGTTGCTCCTTGTACTGCACATAACTGGATGTTTCAGTCAGGGACGTTAGGCCAGAAGGTGGAATAAAGGACATCAGACAGGGAAGGAAGAAAGGACATCACTTCTGTTCCTGTATGACGTGACCTTGACCTTGACCACGGAGCTCTGTGCCACCAGACAGGCTCCAGGTCCTGGAGCTGGGCTCCCGGCGAGTCTGCTCAGCTGAGTCTATGGGACACTGGCTCGCTCAGACCCAGGCTTCTCTCCTCCCAGGGAGCAAGAAATCCCCTGGGCAACATCACGACTGATCAAAAGGCTCTCAGTTAAACCACTTGTCCTGCCTGTTTTATCCAAAACACGTTCAGCCCCATGAAGTACACCAAGATGCTTGGGTAGCACAACTGATTTTCATGAACATTCTTACTGCAGATATATATATATACCGCGCAGGCATGACTGATTAACACATTCTCTGAAAAAGCAAACTTGGCTCTTCCTCATCAAGTCTCAAGAGAAATGCATCTTGTGATTATGATATTTGACTTGGACATCTTAGTCAAGTATATATTTTTTTATTGCTTACAGAAAAGGCTTGTCTGAGGGAATTTTTTTCTTCTTCTTTCCATTTTTTACCCCCAGTCAGTTTGTTGCTTGCAAATGTCCCTGAGAGGGACAAGAAAGCACATTAGCTGACAGGAAGAGAACAGGAGGTGTACATCCTCGGCTCCACCTGCACACACAGTGACGCTGTAAAGTGGCCCATTAGAAGACGCCTATGTGGGGGCCCGGCGGTAGTGCAGCGGGTTAAGCGCATGTGGCGCAAAGCCCAAGGACCAGTGTATAGATCCCGGTTCGAGCCCCCGGCTCCCCACCTGCAGGGGAGTCGCCTCACAGGCGGTGAAGCAGGTCTGCAGGTGGCTGTCTGTCTCTCGCCCTCTCTGTCTTCCCCTCCTGTCTCCATGTCTTTCTGTCCAACAACGACAACAATAACAGTAACAACAAGAGCAACAAAGGGAAAAAAATGGCCTCCAAGGGCAATGGATTCGTAGTGCAGGCACCAGCTGATAATAACCCTGGAGAGGAAAAAAAAAGAAGAAAGACTCCGCTATGTGCGAACAGTGGTGTGTTTCCCCAGAGTTCTGCCTGCCAGGCTAGCTTTCACGCTCCTTTATTCCACTGCTGTCATTCACTCAGCCCAAGGAATGACGTGCACTACTCGCAAGCAAGCTACCGAAATTGGTTTGGGCAGCTTTAGTAAAACATTTTTTTTTTTTGTCACATGCAAGAGTTTTCTGTATAACTGGAATTTGGATTTACATCTTTACAGAATAGTCTTAAAAAAATTAAATTGAATAAAAGATCACAGCTAGGTTAAAATAAAGAATAGGAAAGCTATCAGGGGAGGGGGTGGGATATAGAGATCTGGTAGTGGGAATTGTGTGGAGTTGTACCCCTCCTATCCTACGGTTTTGTTAATGTCTCCTTTTTAAAATAAATAAATAAAAGTCTTCAAACTTTAGCACACATTGAACATGCCAGAGAATTTACTAAAACAGATTCCTGAGCCCCTCCCCAGCACAGACATTCTGGGTCTGTAAGGCTGTAATTTTCTTTTTCTCCTTTTATCTTATTTTATTTATTCACAGAATAGGGAGAGTGAGAAGTATGAAAGAGAGTGAGAGAGAGAGGTGAAGTTATCACTCTGGGGCTGGACTGTCTGACACAGACTGAAGACTCCTTATCCCAGGTTCTCTTGCAAGACTAAGACCTCAGGCCTTGCTTATACACCTGGGCGTCAGACGTGTCTTCAAGACAGGAAGGCTATGGCTGGCTTCTGCTTCCTGTTTCTCAGTCTGGTCCTTCCCCTGCCACTCAGATCAGGGATATTGCTGTCTTAGAGGAGGACACTGAGCAGTAAGATCTAGCGTGTGCACGGTGGCATGCTGAAGAGAGCCGAGATCCTGCTGGGATTCTAGGAACAAAGCACAGGAAGGTCACAGGCTGCTCCCCAGAGAGACTCTGGTCTTTGCCTATGGAGAAGGAACTCAGCTGCTAATCACATTTTCATCACTGACTGTCAGGCAATTCCTTCCTCTTAGATAAACCAAACCTGAAGTTGCCTATTGATCACAGATGGAAACAACTTGGTTTATTTACCTTAGTCAGCGAGAGTTGTCTCAACTCTTCCTCCTCCTCTTTCTTCACTTCCTTTCCTTCCTCTGACTTTCTTCTTCCCTCTTGTCTCCCCCTTCCTCCCACATTCCTCACCTTTCTCCTTTTCTGCTTTACTCTAGGATACAAACCACCATTTCCAGGCACCACCTTAAGTACCCTCACTGGTTTCAAGTTTGGGTTGAGTTTTGGCAGCACACCAAAGGCACCTATCAGCCCAGGAACTCTACTGTTCCTGATTTGAAAACTTACGTCTGTTTTCAGTTGAAACAGAGGATCTGTCATTAAGCTATTTTTTTTTTTTTGGAGAGGAAAAAAACAAAATGAAAATAAAATTTTGAAATGAGTACTAGAGAATTCATAAACATTGAGCAGTAAGATGAGTACTGAATGAGTATAAAGGAATCTAAATATAAATAATAGTGCTAAGCTATTTAAGCTTATGACTTGGTGATTAAAGGGCCTGGGCAGTGGCACACCTGTAGGAGTGCACAGGGACCCGGGTTCAAGCCCCAGTTCCCACCTGAAGGGATGAAGCTTCACATGTGGTTAAGCAGTGCTGCAGGTGTCTCCCTGTCTCCTCCTTCCCTCTCAGTGTCCTTCTGCCTCTATCCAATAAATAAATAGATCATAAAGAAATGAAAGTCTAAAAGAAAAAAAAATGTTAAAAAGAACCTGGAGCTTTTTACTTGAGTTTATAAAAACAATTTGGCTAGTAATTTTTGTTAAGTAAAGTAAAATATTCTCAGCTTGGGCTAAAGAAACATAAGATATTTACCAACAGTCTTTTTTTTTTTGGGGTGGGGGGAGAAACTATTCATGCCTGGTTTAACATTACCTTTATTTATTTATTTATTATTTTTTTCTTTTTAAAATTTTTTATTTGACTCCTAGGGCTTGGTGCTGGCACTACAAATCCACCACTCCCAGTGGCCCTCTCCTTCCCTTTCCTTCTTTTTTTTTTTTTGTCTATTTTATTCAAGAGAAAGAAGTTGAAATGGGAGACTCGACACCTATAGACCTGCTTCACTGCTCATGAAGCTTCCCTGCAGTAAGTGGGGAGTCAGGCTTGAACCTCGGTCTTCATACACAGTAACATATGTGCTTAACCAGGTGTGTCACTGCCTGGCCCCAACATTATCTATTTTATCTGGTAGAGACTATAGATAAAACTATCAAAGTGGGGGTTGGATAGTAGCGCAGCAGGTTAGCACATCTCTCTCCCCTGCCCCCCTCACCCTCTATAAAAAATGGCAACTGGGAATGGGCAACTAAGCTCTAGTGATAATCCTGATAGGAAAAGGAAGGAGGAAGAGGAGAAGGAGGAGGAGGAAGAAGGAGGAAGAGGAAGAGAAGGAAAAGGAGGAGGAGAAAGAGAGGAGGAGGAAGAAGAGGAAGAGGAGGAGGAAGAGGAGGAGGAAGAAGAGGAAGAGGAGGAGAAGGAGGAAAACGAGGAGAAGAAGGAAGAAGAGGAGGAGGAGGAGGAGGAAGAGAAGGAGGAAGAAGAAGTGGAGGAACCTGGTAGTTCCTCTCGGGAATTTATGTGCCTCCACCCGAATAGCACAAAAGCAGTTATTCAAAGAGATTTATGAAGGCCTATGCTGACGGCAGTGCCATTCCTTGATAAAAAGGAAGAACCTGATTCATCTTTAGAAGTTTTAAAAGCTTTTAGAAGGTTTTAGAAGCTAAGAAATGGGGCAAAAGGAAACCGAAGGAAACTGAAGTAAACGAAACATAACACAGAAGCAAAGCCATGAACATCAGCTAAAAACCAAAATGCAAACAGAGCTGCCTCACTAGCTAAAAGATGAATAAGTACATCCAAATGAAAAGCAAATGTGAAGAATAATCCAGAGTGTGAAAAGTTATCTTAGTGAAAGAAAAATGCAGGAAGAAAACTAATGTCATAGACCAGACACAGCTCATGACGTTAACACGTGATGTCATGTGAGCCTGGGTACAGAAACTACAAGTCTGAACCCTTCGTAAGAGGGGTCCGCACACTCGGGGCTTCCAGACCCATCTCTCAACATGGGCGATGCAGCCAGCACACACTTCACAGTGCTCCTGCTCAAAATCCAAACTGTCGCCTAAGAGAAAGGCAAGTGTTGCCGACAATGCCCTAAAGAATCAACGTTCTCCGGGCCCCATAAATACACAGCAAGGTGAAAGAGAGACAAGAAATATTTATTTATTGAATAGAGACAGAAAGAAATTGAAAGGGAAGGGGAGATAGAAAGGGAGAAAGACAGAGAGACACCTGTGAAGCTTTCCTCCTGCACTTGGGGACCAGGGGCTTGAACCTGGGTCCTTGCACACTGTAACGTGCATTTAACCAGATGTGTCACTGCCTGGCCCCTAAATGCATTTTCTTTTTTTTTTATTATTATTTTTCTATTAACTTTATTTATTTGATAGAGACAGTCAGAAATTGAGAGGTAGGGGAAGACAGAGAGGGAGAAAGACAGAGAGACACCTGCAGCCCTGCTTCACCACTCACAAAGCTTTCCCCCTGCAGGTGGGGAACAGGGCCTCGAACCTGGGCCCTTGCGCATTGTAACATGTGTGCTCAACCAGGTGTGCCACCACCTGGCCCCCTAAATGCATTTTCTTAAGAGCAATCAGAAAAGTCTCTTTCATTTGGGAATCCTGTTTCACCCATATATCTTGTTAATGTCCCTTCTGTAAACTTTGTGTGTACAAGACACTCTTTTGCCATGTATTTAGAAGGAGCTTAATTTAATTTTTTTAAAACTAAATATGGATAAATCAACACCAGAAAATTTCACTGAAGACTTCTAAGTTTAGAAGGAGAGCTCATTTAGCCTGTAGATCTCAACATTGATTTGCCCGAGTACAGGGAAGCCTAGCAAAGCTTCTGTAGAGGTGGCAGATGGCTTGGGAATAGGCCCCATCTTGTCACACTTGGACTTGCCATGACTTCTATAAATGCCTTTCCTTGGCTCAGTGCCTAGAAGAACAACACCCTTTAGAGCATATAAGGGGTGCAGGCGAGCTACTTACATCTTCATAAGCCGAGCTTAACATTTCCCCCAACCTAGAGAAAGTAACCTTGCGTCCATTACCTTCACCTTGTCAGAAACAAACCCAGGTGTTTCCAACACTCTCGACCAGACTCAGCAATCTGGGTTCTAAATTTTGTCTCTTCTGCTGGACTTCAATGCAAACAGGCAATGAAATTTCTGCTACGTGAAAATGTGTTGGGAAATTGTGAGCATGTGGTTGTGCTTGGCAGGGCTTGACTTGAGGGGACATCCACCCTCTCCCTGCCCCCCAAAGCACCCTACATTCCATGCTACTAATGGCCCGTCCCTTTATTATTTACATATCAGTCTCCTGCCTTGTCTTACAAATGACTAAAGGTCTCCTTCCTGAGTCCCTAAGGGTATTGCTCATTCCCACCAGTTGAATCCCTAGCAATGGTTGCTAGGGAGGTTCTACCTTTCCAGCCCCTCCCACCCCCCCCCCCCCTAACTATGTTTGGATGGTGAAGCCACTTCTGGGGCAGGCCTGGCTCTTCCAATCAGGGGAGGGGAAAGGGGTACAGGGGGAGGCGGATGCTGGCCATTGTGGTTTTTGGCTCCATGTGGTTTTACCTGCCGGACTCTGGGGCGTCCACATGAATAAAGATTTGTATTGCAACCACCATGAACTTGGTTCCTGGATTATCTCTCCCTCCCATGACACTAGCCCAACAAAAATGGTCACACTGACCATTACAAAATTAGACTGAGGGGCCAGGCAGTGGCACACCTGGTTAAGTGCACACATTACAGTGTGCAAGGATCCAGGTTCAAGCTCCCGGTCCCCACCTGCAGGGGGGAAGCTCTGTGAGTGGTGAAGCAGGGCTGCAGGTGTCTCTTCCTTTCTCTCTCCCTCCTTTTCTGTCTCCCACTGCCCTCTTAATTTCTGTCTCTATCCAATAGTAAAAAAAAAAAAAAATAGAGAATGATAAAGGGAAAGACAATGGATCTTGAATCTGTAAACCTAACTCTTGAGAGATCTGACTTTTTTTTCTTTCTCTTTTTCTCTCCTTCTATTTTGGAATATTGAATGAGAAATAATCTGTGTCTTTAAGGACCATCAGTTGCTTTATATCACACTCATGAAAGAGTAAAAGAATGCTGTCTAGAGGTATATAATCCAGAAAATCACTGGATTTTCACCAGTAGATGGCAGAAGGACAGAAGGAGGGATCTGCCCCAAAGGTTCTCTTCTGGGAGAGACTCGCAGGGAGCTGTAGCAGTTGAAGATGGTGGCAGGAACTTCCTGCACAAGACTGTGGAGTCAGAGGAGAAGGGTCAAGGGAGCCCTGAGTAGGCTGTGCTTGTTCAATACACAGTAATGTGATTTCCTTTTAGATACGTCTGGCCATTTTGCTCTTCTCGTAAGCCGTATGCAGCTCCGTTTCTTTGACTGCAAACTGTAGTGAATTAGAAATCAAAGGAAGAAGGTCTCATATCTTTGCAACAAGTGAGAGCCATGGAGGATGAGTGGACGCATCCCACCTGAACCTCCACTGGGTACAGCGTCTGGCTGAATAGTGACAGGTGACAACTAGATCTCAGTAGCAAGTGAGGTGTGAAACTAAGCTCTTATAACACACGCAGCATTGAAAACTTGTGGCACTGCAATTAAATCTAATGAAAATACCATCATAAAGACGAGTGCCCTGAATAAATAAAGTTATTAGATGAAGTGTGAAACACATGGTCTCCTTAACTCTCCAAATTCTGAATTAGCCTCAGCTGCCCCCTTGTCCTCACAGCACGGCACCCCGTCACCCCTTTAGCAGGCATGGGCAGCCTCTCGTCTGTGAAGCAGGTTCCAGCACAGTGGTCCCCTAGCCAGGAACCCCTGTTGGTATTCTTTGTGTTGGTTTGGTCCCCTTCCCCCTACCTCTGAGAGATTTGGTTTGGCCCCTGCTAGTTTGGCGCCCCTCTTTCTCCCTGCCCCCTACGCTAAGGAGGTCCAGAGTCCCAACAGCAGCCGCTGGAGGAGAATGATGGGGAAGCACATGGTGTGGTGATTCACACGCTTGTGAATAAAGATTAAACTACAGCTTCTCAGCCCAGCCGTGTGTCGCCGAGTCTCTGTTCACTGCCACGAAGCTAGCCCGGCCTGCTGGCACCCCCGAACGTTAACAACAAATGGTGCCCACATGGACCTGACCTGCGCATCTCTCAGATAAGTGAAGACAATTTGGCTACCTATGCACTATGGCCTTCTCTTCTGCTTGTGAAGAGATCTCCAAAGGCCTCTGCCCTTTCTTCACAAGACTGTTTCGCTGTTTCTGGAACATTTATCTCTGGACCACTCTGTGGTTTCCACCCAGCGCCAGCCCGCAAGAGCCCAACGCCAGCCCGCATGAGCCGGCTTTCCGCCACGTGGCGCCGGACATTGGGTGTGGGCTCCCTCCACGCTGCTCCGCCGCTGGGAGCAGGGCAGCAGACATGGCAGCCCATCATGGCTGCCACCCCAGGGCACCTAGGTGCATGCTTTCTGCATGGCTGGCCCTCCCACCCTCCTGCTATGAAGTCTGGGCAGATCCCGGACCACCCGGAGACCGCGGGCTCCCTGCCGAAACTGGGCCCCCTGGCCGAGATCTCCAGCTTGGCTCTGAAGGCAGACTAGCTAGAATACACAGAGATTCGTGCAGAGATCACAATCTACAATTCCTAAAGCTGAAGTTGCCCAAGAGGCCACCGCTGGACAACGCACTCCCCGAACGGCTAAGACAGTACCGATCTGAATTCGTGTTTGAAATGACATGTCTTCGTAACAAAAGTTTCTCTCCTTGTGTATTGAAGACCATGTGTATGAGTGTGTTTAAAGTTTGGTAACATTAACTTTAAGGTTAAAAATGTAACTTTAAGGCTATATTCTTACCAGACAAAGTTAAATGAAAAAGGTTTTCAACGTAATTCTCATAAAGATAAAATTAACTTACATTTAAAGTTTGAGGTAAAAGTTAGTTAACAATCAATATATTTTAACTAAGTTGGTCTAAAAAAAAACTGTGCACACCTAGGGTGTGTCTCCATCTTAAATGGGTGTAACAAAAGGTTAAAAAGACGTTGTTGATATATAAAAGTCTCAAATTCCTTCTCAATTAGAAATGTTAGATTGCGCTATGGTTATGCTAATAATTCTCATGCCTGAGGCTTTTTTCTTTTTATGGTTCATGTTTGCCTTTCCACATTTTATTGTTTGAACTTTAAATAGCCTTGGAATCGTGCTGGAAGGGACTTCCAATTGTAATAGAGTTATCAATTGTGGTAAACTTCTAACCTGCTACAAGTTTTGTTTCATAAGTAAGTAAATTTCAGCTGTCAAGTCCTCTACAGAAAAGCAGAATTCCAATAGCTGACATTCCCCATCGAGACAGACGTACAACAATTCACCCCCTTGGCAATTCTTCGGTGGACATCTGCTTTGGACTCGCACTTCTATCGGACTCACTGGTACACCTCGGATACTTTGCACAAAACTACCAGCTTCCCTTTATGCTGCTGGGTTTCTCAAAGACTGACTCTAGCCAGCTGCCTTGAGACTCTAGGCCTCACCCTCCCCCCCATGCTAGAAAATTCCTGTCGAGGCAAGTAACGCCCCCCAGAGGCAAAAGAAGCCCCCAGAGGCAGGAAATGTTTTTGTTTTTTTTTTTAGCTGATAAAGTTTTGCCCACAGAGGCAAAAACGCCTCCCTCAGGCCTTCCCTTGGCAGCACACTGGTTCTTGTTACTCACTTATATGTTTCTCCATGTTTGTGCCAGTTTCTTTTTTAAAAAATGCCTGTACGATATAGGTTTCTGTTCACCCCACACCCCTGATACTGTGGTCATTTAGTTAAAAAAAAAAAAAGAAAAGAAAGAAAAATATGTTGGTATTCTTCGTGTTGGTTTGGTCCCATTCCCCCTACCTCTGAGAGATTTGGTTTGGCCTATTCTAGTTTGGTGCCCCTCTTTCTCCCCGCCCCCTATGCTAAGGAGGTCCAGAGTCCCAGCAGCAGTCGCGGGAGGAGAATGATGGGGAAGCACATGGTGTGGTGATTTGCCTGCTCGTGAATAAAGATTAAACTGCAGCTTCTCAGCCCAGCCTTGTGTCCCCAAGTCTCTGTTTACTGCCGCGAAGCTAGCCTGGCCTGCTGGTGCCCCTGAACCTTAACAACAAACCCCAGCAAAAAACCGCAGGCACTTACTTCGGCAAGACGAGGACTTGCACGAGGAAGATGCAGAAGAAGATGAGGCAAGCACAGGTCACATAGTACTTGAATGCTGGCAGTGCTGTGGCTCGGTACTAAGGGGGAGAAAGAAAAAAAAAACAAGAAGGTGAGTGTCAGCTCTCTAAGGCAGGGACCCAGCAGCTGAAACTGCACCGAGGCCTGACATCAGGCACATGCACTGCAGGTTGTGGGCGAGGAAATGACTTAGGGCAAAGACTGTTCTGTGAGTGTCTCTCCCTCCCAGTGAGTTGTGAGAGAACAGCTTTGATCCAGGGAGAAGCCTTTCCACTTTCTGCACCCATAGTGAGCCTGGGTCCATGGTCGCACATTTCCTGATGTTCCTGTACCACAGTTAAAACATATCCTCACTACATGCTCTTCTTCTGCAAGTCTCATAAAGACACCTGCTATCCAGACCCTTGGGGTTAACCCCCGAGGTTTAAAAGCTAATGCTATTTGGCAAATTGATGTCACCCACATACCAAACTTTGGCAGACAAAAATATGTGTTTGTCTCAATTGATACCTGTTGGATAGTATGCTGGCTCCCCCTGGCTTCTGCTTAACCATATGCCTATATAGGGATAGATTTAATCCCATTCAAAGCTTTGGTCTATTTACATAAATCACTTTTACATAAAGCACTGCCTCCAGGGCATTGGTGGTTCAGTGATAGGATTCTCGCCTGCTCTGCCCCCTCCTTATCACACTCTGACTTTCACCAGTCACTTTTCTCTCCACCCTCTCTATATCACATCCTGTTTCCACCCTACTTGGAGAGTATAAAAACAGCTGCTCTTCTGATTAAAGACTTGGAAATTGCTTTCCAGCTCCGAGAGTTCCAGAGTGTATCTCCTGCGAAGTTAGTGCGGCACGAGTTCCTGATCCCTCTCCCACACAGCAGCCTAGATAGGCTCCAGTTGAGTTCTCTCCAACCCAGAGAGCACTAGCTCGGGAAGAAGTACCCTCAGGCTATCCCGGCAGATACCTTTTCTAAATTTATGTGGGCTACAGCTCAGACAGGAGAAAGTGCTAAAAAGCTTAAAAGCCATATGCTTTCCTGTTTTGCTGTGATGGGTGTACCTCTTCAACTGAAAACTGACCATGGACCGGCGTTTACCAGCAAACAATTTAAAGATTTTTGTTCCCTCTGGAACATTACTCATACCACAGGCATTCCCTATAATCCACAGGGACAAGGCATTGTTGAGAGGACCCATCAAACCCTTAAGGCTCAACTAAATAAAATTAAAGGAGGAATGTACCCCCCGAATATCCAGCTAGCAAAAGCCTTAACTACGTTAAATCTCTTTAATATTTACAATAACTCGGACCTACCTCCTATCATTCTTCACTGGCAAACACCATCTACTCTCCCATCTATTTAGGTCAAATGGAGAGACCCATTCGATAAAATTTGGAAAGGGCCTAACCCATTATTGACCATGGGAGGGGGTTTTGCATGCATTTTCCCTCAAAATTTCTCTAAACCTGTCTGGGTTCCTGCTCGCCATGTCCGACAATACCCGCAGGATGGTGCTGTTATCCCTGAAGAACAAGAAATACTACAAGAGGACCAGATGCAGGATACATCCCAGGACCCGTAATACGACATGGCAGTACCTACAAAATCTGGCTCACAGAGACCTCTCTCCTACCCCTTCCCTGAATGGCTTATGTTATAACTAGCCAGTTGTTTTTGTGAGTGAGTGTGTTGAATGACAAAAAAATTTTTTTTTTGCATGACCCATCTGCTCGGAGTACTCTAAAAGGTAATTGGCTTTATATAAAAATGCTGGATGCAGCCAAAGTTTCTGGAGACGTCCAGAAACATTCCCAAATTTTTGTTTTTCTCCCTCTTTTGATTTTTATATATAGTTTTGGTACATATGTAAGTGTTTAGTCTTAAACTGTGTGACTAATGACGAATATAAATTTGTTTTTAAAAATAATGTTTTTATAACAAAAGTTCTTTTTTCCTCCAGTGTGTTATAACTAAATGTTTATGGGTATGTTTCAAGTTTGGTAACACTAACTTAACGGTCAAAAGTGTAACCCTACAGCTACACTATTACCAGACAAGGTAAGAATTAATTTATTAAGGTAACTAACTATTTAGGTAAAAGTCTAAATGTTTAACGTGACTATACATTCCCAAAACTAAAATATATAAATTTTTATACAGGACACCTTTGAAGGGCCCCCAAAGGTGCCCTGTAAACTATCTTGTGGAAATTAATCCACAACAGATCTGGCATCAATCTGGCACTGTAAACGTTAAAATCATTGTCACGAATATGCGTTAACTCTCTAAGCAATTTGAGTCTGTTTAAAATACACATTTTAGCTAAAGTTGGTCTCAAGATCCTGCGGTAGAGACTGCTACAGGAGGTCACATTAGATGACCTTTAAATAAAATCATAAAGAGATTTTAAACCAATTATAATCATTGAGGTATCAACTATAACAAACCTATAACTTGTTACAAATTCAAATTAACCACGAGAAGCAGATTGTTTGTGTTTCTTCCACATGATCCTGGAAAAACCATCTGAACCCCTGCACACCCTGACATCACACACTAGAGGGCACGACTACAGTGACACACCCCCCAAAACCCTAGATGTCACTTAATGCGATCTGAAGAACCTGATACACAAGACTCCAAGGATGGAACTTTCTTAACGCCTGCTTGCCGTTCCTGCTTCTGATCTGCCTGTCACGTGTTGGTGGTTCCAGCTGGCTATCTACAGAAAAGCAGAATTCCAGCAGCTGACCTCCCTCATGCAGCATCTCATCCCCTACCAATTCTTCCCCTAGCCATCTACTTTGGACTGAGACTTGTATCGGACTTTCTGACATACCCTATAGACATTTTACACAATTTTAAAACAGCTTATTTCCCTTCATCCTGCTGGTTTTTTATAGACTGATCCTGAGTAATTAATAGACTTTACATACTGTTGCCTTGAGGACTATACAATGCCAAATAGCCCCTTGTTTGGTGCCATCCCACCTCCCCCTCATTATGTACTCTTGCCCCTTCCCCCCCCCCCCCCAAGCAGGGAATGTTCCTTTACACACCAATCCTTCCCTTCATTTCACACTGGCTTTTACTACTCCCCTACTTGTCCCTTCCTGTTTTGTTATATCATTTAGGTTTATGCCCAAAAGGTTTCTGCTCCATGATAGTCTTTTACAGACTTTGAACCATCTTATGCTATTACTAGATAGAAAGAAAAGATGTAGAGATATTGTGAAGAGATGGTTGAGCAGGCTGCGCTTAAACCTATGAGATGAGTCCTTCCAGGTAAGTCTCTCTCTAAAGAGGGGTTGAGCACAGGAGGACGCATAAATCTCACAAGGTTGGCAGCCATTTAAGCCTTCCCTCCTCTACAGAAAGTCCTACATCTTACCACCTGAGCATGGCATTCCTTAAAAACATTTAAGCCTGCTCCATTCCATTTTTCTTTAATGTGTCCATTTAGATATAAACGGATAGGAGGAGATGTTGCTGAGGAATTATTCTGATGCAGTCTCTGCCCCCAGGTCTTACCATGCCCCGCAAATTCCTAGCAGTGCCCCCTTCAACCAATCCTGGCCCCACACATCACCCCTGGTTGTCGCCCAATAAAAAGCCCCCTCAACCCCCTCTCTCTCTCTCTGGGCTCTCAGCTCCCCCTCTCTCAGATCTCGCTCCCTTCTCTCGCCCCATGGTCAGGTAGTGGGGACAGCCATTGTCGGCTGACTCCACGTGGCCTGAGCCACCCCCCCCCCCATCCTATAATAAAGATTTATGTACCCCTTTGCTCCGGACGTCAACTCTCTTCTCCATGGTGCAGCCTGACAGCTACAACAACATGAGCGAAGGGGGGGGGGGTCAGTATCTTTTCATGTGCTAATATTTTACTTTGGAACAGTCCTGAGGAAATGCAGTTTCATGGTCTTCTTAGCATTTGGTTTTGTAGTATTGTGTTACAGCACCTGACACGTTGTTTATGAGAGCACAAGACAAGCGAGAGTAGAACACAGCTCAGCACTGGCCTACGGCAGTGCTGGGGGTTGAACCTGGGACCCCGGTCCTGCAAGTCCTGTGCTCTAACCCTCTGAACGATCTTCCTGGATTTATTTTTCTGCCCGTCCAGCACGATCAGCTGGGGCCACTTGGTTTCCTTTAGCATTCAGGACTGTAAACTCAGCTGCACAGCTGCCCACTGGGAGCCCCTGTCCTGAACTAGGAAGCAAGGAAGCCAAAGGGTGACACTGATTTGCTGCAGTCCTTACGGTGTATGTCTCCCCCCACCCCCATGCTCCAAGAAATCTAACTCATTTCATCCTACCATAAAAAAAGTGAGGAAGGAGTGGTCTGGGAGGTGGCACAGTGGATAAAGCATTGGACTCTCGGGCAGGAGGTCCTGAGTTTGATCCCCAGCAGCACATGTACCAGGTGTCTGTCTGTTTCTTGTTCTCTTCTCCTATCTTTCTCATTAATAAGTTAAGAAAAAAAAGTGGGGAAGGATATGGACAGAATATTCACCAAAGAAGAGATCCAAGGGCCAAGAGACATAGGAAAAAATGCTCCTAGTCAATAATTCATTCTGCTCTGTATCTTAAACTCTTTTTCAGCCACCAGGTTCCAGATGTTACCAAGATGCCGACCTGACTTCCTGGACTCCACCCATGTGTCCTGGAGCCCCGCCTCCCCAGAGCCCCACCCCATTAGGGAAAGATAGAGATAGGTTGGGGGTATGTATGGATTGAACTGCCAATGCCCATGTTCAGAGGAGATGCAATTACAGAAGCCAGACCTCCCACCTTCTGCTCCCCATAATAGTACTCGGTCCATACTTCCCAGAGAACAGGGAAGCATTCAAGGGAGGGAATGGGATATGGAGCTCTGGTGGTGGGAACTGTGTGGAACTCTACCTCTCTTATCCTCTGATCTTGTCAATATTTCCATTTTATAAATAAAAATTAAAAAAGAAAAAAGAAAAAAAAAGGAGAAATGCTTCAAGTCATTGACTGTCAGAAAAATGTAAAGACGGGAGTCGGGCAGTAGCACAGTGGGTTAAGCGCACATGGCACAAAGTGCAAGGACAGGCATAAGGATCCCAGTTTGAGCCCCCTGCTCCCCACCTGCAGGGGAGGCTCTTTATAGGCAGTGAGGCAGGTCTGCAGGTGTCTGTCTTTCTCTCCCCCTCTCTGTCTTCCCCATCTCTCTCCATTTCTCTCTGTCTTATCTAACAATGATGACATCAACAACAACAATAAAGACAACAACAATGAAAAACCACAAGGGCAACAAAAAGGGAAAATAAATAAATATTTTAAAAAACTTAACAACAAAAAAAGAAAAATGTAAAGACAACACTGGATACCACTTCACCCCTGTGAAAATGTCAGACATCAGAAAGGACAGTGAGAACACATGCTGGAGAGTCTGTGAGGGCAAAGGACCCTCCCGCAGGGCTGGTGGGAATGAAACTTGGTCCAAACTCACTGTCTTGTCTGCTTGTCTGAAGAGCTGTTTGGGAAAACTCAGTGATTTCTCAAAGGTACTTGCTTTCTGCAAACAAATACTGCAGATGTCAGTAAATGCTAGGTTTTAAAGTGCTGACTGCTAAAAGGAAAACAGAGGACCTCGTGGGGGCTGTATTGTTATGTGGAAAACTGAGAAATGGTATGCATGTACAAACTATTGTATTTACTGTTGAACGTCAAACATTATCCCCCACATAAAGAGAAAAAATAAAAAATAAATAAATAAAACACTGGCTGCTTTCTGTTCACTATAACATCCAGGGGTGAGATTTGGGAGCTAGTAGCCTGGCTAATTCACATGCTGATGAAGACACTCTATTAGCAAATTGCAAATGTGATTATGTTTTCAGTTTCCAGCCACAGGCTTCTCTTCCCCCTTCTTTTGGGCTTCCTGTTCAGATAGGAGTTGAACTTTCTTTGTGGTGTTAATACAACTAATGGACTTCGGTCAGGAGGAGAGGAATTGACTGTTTAATAAGTGCCCGCCATTAACTGTTACATTCATGCAAGGATAATGTAGTTGATAATAATAATAAACAACAATGGCAAACACCAGTTTGGTAAACCCACTGCTGTCAATGTGTTGACTTAGAGGTGACATTTCACCATCTTGACCATAAGACGAAGCCAACTGTGGGTCTAACTATAAAGAAAAACCCAAAAGTGATGGATCTGTGAAGGAATTCTAATAGCTCACTCAGTAGGCATAAACAAATGACTTGAATTTTCTTGACAGAACTGTGGTATCAGTACGGTAACTGTTGATATTAATATGAGCAACTTTTTTGCTCACAGGCGACGGATATGGAAGGAATATAGAAATCACCTTGACTTGTTCCTTTTCTAGATGAACAAGAACCAGGAGTCAGAAAGATGACTCACTAGGTAAGGCTCAAGCATTCACATGTGAGCAGCACAGATTTGGGCTCAGGCAGGCACCACATGCGGAGCGACACAACACCTTGAGAAGTTCGCTGGTGCTGTGATCTGTTAAACAAGATGAAGTCAACTTCCTCACCTCCTCTTAGATGGAGCTGGAAGGAATCATGTGAAGTGAGATCAGCCAGAAAGAGAAAGATCTTACTCATGGGCAGAAGTGGAGGGGCCAAATGGTGGTGCACCTGGTTAAGTACACATGCTACAAAGCACAAGGACCCAGGTTCGATTCCCTGGTCCCCACTTGGAGGTGGTGAAGCAGGGCTATAGGTGTCTCTTCCGCTATCTTTCCATCCCCTTTCAATTTTTCTCTGCCTCTATCAAATAAATAATATCAGAAAGGGGCAGATACAAAGTGGAGCTTAGACTGGATTTGGTGTATTGCACCGAAGCAAAGGCCTCTGGGTGGGGGTGGGGGATGGGGGGGTAGGGTTGCAGGTCCTGGTGCTGATGGTGGAAGAGTGTTTAGCTCGTTTTTCAAACTGGGTAATTTTACACAGGTACCAACAAGTACATTTATTGTAGACCATTAATCCCTCCAATAGTAATAATAATAATAATAATGAAAACTAATGGTGAAACCACACATGAGCAGAGCCCTGGTTCCACAAAACCAAAACTGAAACCAAATCAAAAACACCCAATCAACAACAGCAAAGACCAGATCAAAACTGCAAATGAAATAAAGCTACACTAAGAATGGCTATTTTGCTGCGGAAATCACTTTCTTGTAGCAAATTTTTGTCAAGCTCACTATGAAAAACAAACCCCACTAAATGTCTGTTTATCAGTTAGTGCCTGCGACAGCTTTGCACTTGGGAGCTCAGGGCTTCTCTTCCTTCCAAGCAGGTGTTGAGCGAAGATCTCACATTTCTGTCAAAAGGTTAAAAGGATTGGTGGAAAAGCACAGTAAATGGCTCAAGGAGGATTTTGTTTGCTTTCCAAAACCCGGTCCAAGAGGAATTTCCATGGAGAAGCCATATATGGACTCAAGTCCCTTCCCCTATGCAGGTCTCAGCCCAGGCACAGACGCCATGAAAACCACTTGGGAATTGCTACTAACCAAAGGCAGAAATGTTGTAACAGGAAATAAGGTAAAATGATACATGGATGGAACAAACACAGAACATTCCAGAAAGAGTCCGATTTGATTAGGAGTTTAAACGTCATGTTTGACTAGCAGAAGTACAATGTCATGGGGGAATTTTAGAATAAACCAGAATTTCAGTGAGATGATTGATTTGGGAGGAAAATAAGCTTACTTCTTTTTCTAGCACTTTGTTGTAGAAAAGCAGTGTGATTCTCTGGATGTCTTCAGACTTGAGCCATTGCCTAGAAAGAGAAAGAACAGACAGACAGACCATGAGCAAGTTCCCAGACAAACATCTAGAATGATTATTTTATTAAGTGATGTTATCTTCAGAGATACATTTAGAGACTCAATTTAAAAAAAAAAAAAAGGAACAAAGGCAAAAATAAAGATAAGATAAAGACATCCTACAGAGTGAGAGAAATCTCCATAAATCAGAGAGAGGAGAAATAAATACATCAGGCAGAATAACTTTTTAAAAATGGACTCACATTCTACTCTCTTGTTATTAACGATATATAATTCTCTTTATTTACTGGGTAGAGACAGCCAGAAATTGCAAAGAAGTGGGGAGACAGAGAGGGAGAGAGACAGAGCGGCACCTGCAGCCCTGCTTCACACTTGTGAAGCTTCTTCCTGGCAGGTGGGGACCGAGAGCTCCAACCCAGGTCCTTGCACATTGTAACTTATGCGCTCAACCAGCTGGGCTAACACCCAGCCTCCTACTTTCTTTATTGCAAAATCATCCAAAATTGAATCTGTGAAACAAAATCTTCATGGTGTCTAGTGACTGAACATGGGGTCTAGACATAGGTGACTGTATCTTCAAACATAACATTTGTATTTAATTAGTCTAATTCGTTTTTTAATTAATCTTCATGCATAACACTTCCCTTCTTGGGAACTCAATATTCCAAGCCAACTGTCATGCCGGATTTACGCTCCTGCAAATTCAACTTAAACAAACAGGGAAATACACCATCCAAGGAATTCAAGGACTTGAATAAGTGTCCTGGTGCTTCATTAAATCACCGGACAGTCACATCTCGCAGGTTTGCAAGTGTAAGAGGGGACTCAGTGTGTCTGAGTTACAGCAAATGACAGAATAGCAGAACCACACAGAAGGCTGCGAGTTCTGGGGAAGAGGATATGGCCTTTCTTTTTTTGTGAAATTTATTTTATTTTATTTATTTTTTAAATTATTTATTTACCAGAGCAGCTCTGGTTTACGGTGGTGCGGGGGATTGAACCTGGGACTTTGGCACCTCATACATAACCATTATGCTATCTACCCCTGCCGTTTTTAATTTACTTACTTCTACTGGAATGCATCTTACCGGGGTAAGGTGGTCTGATAACCCCACCTCCCGGAGGCCCCATCTTTCCCCATCTGAACCTCTTGGAAGCTGATGCTTCTGGCTTGCTCTCCTTGTGCAGAGAAATTGACCTGTTTTCTTCCCTTCGCCCCTCGGATGCAGCGTTAGGTCAAAATTCCCGAAACTCTGCCCTGGGCTCGCACTCCTGCAGGGGCCTGAGACACCTGAGAGGGCTGTGTGGGGAAATCCGTCTTAAGTGACCCATCACCACCACAGAACGCAGGTGACCACACAATTCTTCTCCTTCTCCTCCTTTTTATTTATTTATTTATTTACTTTTACTTTTTTTTAATTGCCAACAGGGTTATTAGAGCTTGCTGCCAACACTACAAATCTACTGCTCTCAGAAGTATTTTCCCTTCTTTTTTTCCTTCCTTCCTTCCTTCCTTCCTTGCTTCCTCCCTTCCTCCTCATTCTCTCTCTCCTCTCACCCTCTTTCTTTCTTTTTTTTTCTTTCTCTTGGATAGGACATCGAGAAATTGAGAGGGGAGAGGGAGATAGGGAGAGAGACAGAGATACTTGCAGCCCTGCTTCACCACTCGCAAACTTTCCCCTTGCAGGTGGGGATGGGGGGGCTGGAACCCTGGTCCTTGTGCATTGTAACATGTGCTCAACCATGTGCACCACCACCTGCCCCTTTTATTTTTGAGATATGGGTCTACCATCTTATCAGCTTGCTGGCACCTGGTGAAATCTATTTGTCTCACCCCAACTCTCAGCTCTCAGGGCCTTCTGACTAGGCAGAAATGTGAGCCTTCTGTTCATAAGTCTCACCACCTGACCTCTTCTCGTTCTGGTAGCTTTCTCCAAGTTTTTTTTTTAATTAATTAATTTATTTTCCCTTTTGTTGCCCTTTTATTTGTTGTTGTTGTTATTGACGTTGTCATTGTTAGATAGGACAGAGAGAAATGGAGAGAGGAGGGGAAGACAGAGAGGGGGAGAGAAAGAGAGACACCTGCAGACCCGCTTCACCGCCTGTGAGGCGACCCCACTGCAGATGGGGAGCAGGGCTCGAACCGGGATCCTTATGCCGGTCCTTGCGCTTCGCACTACATGCACTTAACCCGCTGTGCTACTGCCCGACTCCCTCTCCAAGTTTTAGTTCAGGCATCACATGGCACAAAGACCTGGGGACTCTTCAGTGCACAGCACACACCTGTCCTCTGTGCTACCTCTAGGCATCGCCTCTTGGGAAGAGCTTTCTGTCCCTCACTTTAAGAAGTGATATGGCAACTCAGTATGTCTGATAAAAAGCAAACGCTACGTCCCCCAGCTTTTAAACAGCTGCTTGTATTCACAGGATGAATCCTGGCCAATCTGCATATAAACCACTGTTTTATGTTAATAGTAGAAAACAACTGATCGCAGTAAGAGCCCCTCTTGAAATTCAAAGATGAGAAGATACTCCCCAAGAACAAGGGGAGTTAATGAGGAGGGCACAGCCAAGTGGAATGGCAGCACATTAAAAGCTACGTGCAGGCTATCTCCCATTGGAATGTTTCCCTTGGGATTTCTGACTGTGACGTGACATCTTTCCCTGTTTGATGTCTGAGATGTCTTGAGGAAATTAACAACGAAATGCATTTGCTCCAACATTGAATCCTGCTGCCAATGAGTCAAGGTCAGCAGGGCACAAAGGGGTCAGCCAGGCATGAGAATTGTGGTAGGAAGCCACACAATTTGAGAGGAACCTTGACGGGAATGAAGCAGAGGCAAAGATTCCATCTGCAAATGAGTCCTTGAGTGGGAACATCCGAAAAGGCGGGCACTTGAGAGATATTAAGGTGGCTTCCGGAGTGATTCTATTTTATTTTTTGTGATACTTATTAGTGATTTACAAGGTTATAAGACAAGAGTGGTAGGATTTCATTCCATCCCCACCACCCAAGTTCTGTGTCCTCATATGTGCCAAGAGTAACCATCATAGTTCTTCCAATATCATAGTTATTGGTTGACCATATCTATATATATATGTTTTTTTTTCTTTTTTTCAAGTTCATGTCTTTCCATTCTCTTTATTACACTTACAAATGAAATCACCCTATAGTTGTCCTTTCTTTTTCTTCTTTCTTCTCTGATAAGAGAAGCAGTGCTTGACTTCCTCCAGGGTTCTCCGGAATCTCTTCCCTCTCAGTGATGGTGTAAAGACAAAGTTACCACATCACGAAAGTTCCAGATCCCAGTGGAACTAGTGTTCCAAGCCCTCCAGTCATCTTTCCTTGACATTTATCATCTTCTGGAAGTATGAACCATTTTTTCTTTATCATCTTTATTTATTGGCTAGAGACAGCCAGAAATTGAGAAGGAGGGGGGAGATAGAGAGGGAGAGAGACAGAGAGACACCTGCAGCCCTGCTTTACCACTCGCAAAATTATCCCCCTACAGGTGGGGACGGGGGCCCGAACCCGGGTCCTTGAGCACTGTAACATGTGCGCTCAACCAGGTGCACCACCGCTCAGCTCCATGAACCAAAATTCTGGATTCTGTAACCGCTTCTCAGCTGGACATGGATGATGACTGGTCAATTCATACTCCCAGGCAAGACTGATTTTATATGGTTGTTTTTCTGTATTTTTACTGTTACTGTTATACTAACTGTAAAGGAACAAGCTGTTTTTTTTTCTTCTGATGTCATCTTTGAGAGGGGGGTGGGGAAACAGAGAGGAGAAAGACAGAGAGACACCTGCAGCCCCGCTTCACCACTTGTGAAACTTTCCCCCTGTAGGTGGGGACTGGGGGCTTGAACCTGGTTCTTTGAGCACTGTAATGTGAACGCTTAACCACTGCCTGGCCCCATAAATGAGTTATTTTAAAAACATACTTTGCTTTGTCAGGAGTATTAAAGAGTTTTGTTGTTTTTGTTTGAGATTCTTTTGGAAAATATGACATTTTCAAATAATAGGGCTTGAAACAAGAGATGAATGATCATTTAAAAGTACTTACTTCTGTGCATTAATTCCATCAATTGCTTGGATCATTCTTTCATTCAATTCTTCTTCAAACCTTTTCTTTTGTGACTTAGTTCTGCATGTAAAAGGAAATGTTGAGGGTAAGAATACTACTACTACTAAACTAAGTACTAAGTCTATTTTCCATGATGCCAAAAAACTGTTTACAATATATTAGTAGAGTAAAATTGGGGAAAAGGTAATATTAGTGTATGATATTTTTTAAACTTAATGAACTAGAATTTTTGTGTCATAAAATCTCCTTACAGTTTTCTTAGAGTGAAATAAATAATAAAATAAAAATAAAAATAATAAAAATGAAAAACTAGATAATAAAAAGCAACATGAAGTTATGTGTTTGTTGTTTTAAATGAAGAAGCATTCTCTCTTAAGATTAATACTGGTGTGTGACATGTATTAGAACTTATTTGATGACAGAAAACATTGACTTCAGGAATTTCCCTGCAAACATTTGGTTTAGTTGACAAAATAGTCACTCCTTGTTCCTATTTTTTTTTCTTGGTCAGTTTTACAAAATTTGCATCACTTCAGACTTATTTTAGTTACATCAAAGCTTAGTTGTGTGTATTTACATATTTTGAGAGTTTGAAAGAACTATTTACAGAAAACCTCACCTCTATTTTTACCCCACTTGAACTTAGGAGCAAACATACTTCAACCATTAATAAAAGAAGCTTTGTAAAAAAAATTATTTCAAAATAACCATGAGTTCTCCAGAGTTAGATTGACAGGAAGCAAGAGAAGAATGCAAATGAATAAATGTAAAAGCAAAATAATATCTGTTGTTGAGAGTTAGGAATCTATTGCAAAGTGTAGAATGGCAGAATCCTACCACACTTGCCTGTGACCAGCCTACACCTGTCGTTGTGAGTGTGACAGTCACCTAGTTCGCTGTAGAGTCAGCACCTGGCTTCTCTGTACCAGCTGTTAAAAGTACTAATGGAATACCCCTCTTTTGGTTGAATGCAGAGCTCGGGGGAATGACTCCTAGGCCCTGAACATGTGCAATACCATTGAGTGACCTCCTCAGGCCAATTTTTCATATAATATTTAGAGAGCAACAGTGTTTCAAGAGATGCACCATGTCATAAAGCCTAGATGTGGTCTGGGAATGCAATGCAATTGAATTAAGAGCAGAACTCTCTCCAAGATGCCTGGGCCCTGGGCTCCCACAGAGCAGCCATCTTGGAAGGAAATGAAAGAGGTTCTGAGTTAGGTGGTGGGCAAGACAGGAGAGCAGTCAGGAAGTTTGAATCTGGGCATAAGCCTTTACGAGATGCTTTGCTTTAATTGTGCTGCTTTTAATAGTCTCTCTTTATCTTTACCATTTTAATTATCACGTGCCTTAAGAGACAAAGCAAGGAAACACAAAGTTGAACAAAGCCACATCTTTGGTCTGGGGCACAGAGCTGAGGTTATCCAGAGAGATGGGAGGGAGTGGGTTGCCAAGGTGGAGGTTTTACTCCTGGTGCCACCTTATGCCGGAACTGAGCAGCATTCTGGTCTCTATCTCTGTCCCTCATATAAACAAATAAATCATCTTGGGGGTTGGGAAGTCCCTCTTTACAATCCAGAAAGGCAAGGTTTATCTCTGAGATTCAACACACAAAACATGCCATGCTAAAAGGCATCTTCCTTAAGGAAAATTCTTTCTCTTTTTTTTTTTTTCCTGCATATTAAGAAGAGTCATTTCCAGTAAACAACTTAAACTTCTAAACTCTTTTCCAGGTGGTGTTTTTTTCTTCCCTCTCTCCACTCTAATAACATGACATTACTGGTCTATATTTAGACGCTGAAAGCAGTTTCATAGGGCTTTTCACAAGGAGCTGCTTTTTTAGAAATGGCCTTCAAAATGACTATAATTGATGATAATTATTTCCAGAACTAAATAAAAGACAATAAGCCCTTAAAAATGATGAATAGAACATGTACCATACCTTAAGGTGCGGTTCTGAAAATTGTGCTGACCCATTGGCACATCCTGTTGGAAAGAAAGAAAGGTTATTAGTTTCGAAAAAGCACAATTTAAGGATAAAGTTGGGGTGATACTTACGCATAGTTTATCTCTTTATTTTATCATAAAGAGTATCATTTAGTTAAAAATTACCCACTGAGAGAAGAGAAGGGCTTAATTCTAAATGAGAAACAAAATTGAGTCTTAGTCTATGGTTGGAGGGGTGGCATAGTGTGCAAACTCTGGGTGGTGGCAGTATCTGTCAAGACAGGTGGATCTTATCTTAAATCTGTATCCTGGAGTGGGAAGATCGATCACCTGGGAAGGTGTCTGCTTTACTATGCACACAGCCCTGGCTTGAGTCCAGTCCCCACTCTTCTGGGGGAGGTCCAGTAACAGTGACAGAAAATAATATGATAATAATAACATTTACACTCTGAGATCAGAGCCCAAATAATGGCTGGCAGAAGGCTGGCATTCAGCAGACTGAAGATGGTATACAATCAAGTATGAATGTAGTTTGACATCAGATATTTAAAGATGCATGAAAACAAAACACAGCCACACAACCTAGTCAATCGTTGTCCCTGGACTAGGCTGTCAGAGGGGCACCATCGGTGTGCTGACACCCGTCTCGGGGAGATGTAAAAATGTTAACCGTTTGACAGGCAGTCTTGATAGGCAAGATGATCTCTATCAGGGGATTTTAAGAAAGAAATACCATCTACTTATTTCACTGCATTTCATTTCATTTCTCCAGAGCCCTGCTCAGCTCTGACTAATGGTGATGCTGCGGATTGAACCTGGGACCTTGCAGCTTCAGGCAGGAGAGTTTTTATTGCTTTGCATAACCATTGTGATATCTTCCCCACCTTTTTACTTTTATTTTTGCTGGATAGAGAGAAATTGAAAGGGAAGGTGCTACAGTTTAGAAAATTTGAATAAATCAAACATAGCCCTTTATACATCTATGATGCATGGATACTTTGTGACTGTATCTCTGCTTAGGTGAGTGAAATAGTACATATTTCATAGTACCCTTAGGAAGACTATAGATGATGCACTTCTTTGAAAAGAGCTCGGAAGATTAAAAAATATCATAAAAAAGGGAATTATACCATCAGAAGGAAGATGTCATATGTAGAGAGATTCCACAGAAAACCTTTGGTTAGTGAAGAGAAATTGGAGGGTCTCTCGTACAGAACAGTGCTGGGATTTTGGTGGGGGGGGGGCAGTGAGACAGGTCTCTCTCTCTTTTTTCTTTCATTCCTTCCTTCCTCCCTCCCTCCCTTCCCCTTTTCTCTTCCTCTCTTTCTGTTTCTGTAAACAGAGTAAGAGCTTGTTAACATGAAAGCACTCCCAATTGGAAATTTCAAGGACGAGGAGAGAAAGTAGGTTGTGGTTGTGTAGTGTACACGTGAAGTGTGCCTGCAGATAATCTTACAGAGGGGCATGAGTGCGCAAGCCTCTCTTACCTTTCAATTTCTGTCTCCATCCAGCAAAAATAAAAGTAAAAGGTGGGGAAGACAGCACAATGGTTACTCAAAGCAATAAAAACTCTCCTGCCTGAGGCTCTGAAGTCCCAGGTTCAGTCCCCAGCACCACCATCAGTCACAGCTGAGCAGGGCTCTGGAAAACGGAAATGAAATGAGTAGTTCCAATGTGCTGAGTTGCGGTTGTTTGCTGGGAAAAAACATGACCTTGGCTTGTGCCCTTATAAAGACAGTGCCACCCGGTGGTGGCATCCTTGAGGGGGTGGGCTTGGTGCTCAGACCTCTGGGGATGAGCAGAGAGGATGAAGAGGCCGCTGAGCCTGACTCCTGCAGCTCCTGTGTAGGAGTCTCTGGTGAAGGAGTGGGTGCTGTCCAGTCCTGAGGGCCTGGCTGCCGGGCGCCGGGGGCAGGGCGCCGGGGACTGGGGACCTTACCGTGGTGCTAATCTTGCCGTTCTCGGTCGTCATGCTGTCTCGATGGTGTAGGTGCGCGAAGGGCTTGGCGGCACCCCAGGACTCCAGGTAGCGGGTCATGCGCACGGAGGCTCTCATCTTAGCGCCGTCTAGGGTGTGACGAGGTCGGAAGAGGTGCTGAGGGCTGCGCCGCTCTCCCTGGGGTGGGAAGCACAGCTTCAGACGGGGAAGCCCTGGCATCTGAAATTTCCTTTTTTTAATTCTTCTAATTAGGGGGGATTAAGAGTTTACAGTAAATACAGTTGCTTACCCATGGGTAAAATTTCTCAGTTTTCTGCAAAACACTCTCCCCCCAGCCCAGGGCCTCCTCCACCATCAGCACCAGGACCTGAAGCCCCAACCCCACCCCAGAGTCCTTTACTTTGGTGCAAGACACCAAACCCAGTCCATGTTCTGCTTGGAGTTTCCCCTTCTGTTCTGATGTCCCCACTTCTGTCCCTGAGTGAGATCAGCCCATCTTCATCCTGCTCTTTCTGGCTGATCTCACTTCACGGGATGCCTTCAAGCTCTAGGTGAAGAAGGTAACTTCATTCATTTTTTTAAAATTTTTTTAATTATCATTACTTATTGGCTAGAGACAGTCAGAAATTGAGAGGAGGAGAGGGAGAGAGACAGAGAGATGCTTGCAGCCCTGCTTCACCACTCGCAAAGCTTTCCCCCTGCAGGTGGGGGCCGGGGGCTTGAACCGGGTCCTTGTGCACTGTGATACGTGCGCTCAACCTGGTGCGCCACAACCCGGCCCCAACTTCATCATTCTTAACTGCTGAGTAGTATTCCACTGTGTATCTAGACCACAAGTTGCTCAGCCACTCATCTGTGGTTGGACACCTGGGTTGCTTCAGGTTTTGGCTATTACAAATTGTGCTGCTACAAACAGATATATACAGATTTCTCTGGATGGGTGTGCTTGGTTCCTTAGGATCTATTCCCAGGAGAGAAATTACAGGGTCACAGGGCAAGTCCACTTCTAGGCTTCTGAGAGTCTCCAGACTGCTCTCCACAGGGGCTGGACCCATTGACATTGCCACCAGCTGTGAAGGTGGTTCCTTTGTGCCCACAGCCTCTCCAGCATTTGTTGTTACTGACCTTTCTGGTGTCTGACATTGTCAGAGAAATGTAAATAGAGACAAGAATGAGACAGCACTTCATTCTTGTGAGCATGTCCGACTTTCTCTTATCTGCTCCTTCAAGAAGCTTCCCATGGGGTCAGGAGATGGCTCAGCCAGTAGGGTGCATGCCTTACCATCAGGCTGCAGATTTATCACCATGCACCACACAGGGTTGGTGGAGCCCTGCTGTAGTGTCTCTTTTCTCTGTTTGTCTTTGTCCTCCCTTGTTCTGTTTCTCGAAAAATAAACTGGGCCAGGAAGCTGCTCTGTGATGTCACACCCACCCAGGTCCAGGCCCAGGCCCAGGATTCATGCCGCAGTGCTGCCAAAAAGAAGTTTCTCTTGGGAGTCGGGTGGTAGCGCAGCGGGTTAAGTGCACATGGTGCGAAGTGCATGGGGTGGCATAAGGATCCCAGTTCAAGCCCCCTGCTCCCCACCTGCAGGGGAGTCGCTTCACAGGCGGTGAAGCAGGTCTGCAGGTGTCTGTCTTTCTCTCCCCCTCTCTGTCTTCCCCTCCTCTCTCCACTTCTGTCTGTCCTATCTAACAACAACAATATCAATAACAACAATAATAACTACAATAATAAAACAGCAAGGGCAACAAAAGGGAAATAAATAAATAATTAATTTAAAAAAAAGAAGTTTCTCTTGATTGAAGGTTCCCTGTGCCATCATCTCTCCCGCCCCTCTCTGGGATTCTGTTCCTATCCCTCCAGAGAGAAAGATTCCGGCAAAGCAAAGCTGGCCTGGGCTGGAGACTCCAGAAGCACAGGGGAGCACTGCCGTACAGTCAACGCCCAGCGAGGGCCTGCCTGTTTCAGCTTTTGCTCGCTGTGTGTGCTTCCTGCGAGTGAGGGAGATGCAGATTCAGGGCTGTTCTTCCGCTGCCAAATGATTTGCCACTTCCATGGTGGTTTGCTGCTCTCCGCACAGACGCAGAGCTCTTTGTTCACATTTTAATGGAATCTCCATGTCTCCCTGACCCCTTCTCAGTCCTCTGGGTCCCCTAGGCTTCGTATCTCATGCACTGGAGTGAGCCTGATAAGAAGAAGTGTCCCCAGCCAGCTCCGTCACCTGCATCTCTATGATGCTGTGATCTCAGTTTTGACGGATCTGAGGTCTTTCTTGCTGAATTTTGGCCCACTTTCCCCTAGAGGGAAAATGATAGGGGAAATGACCAGAGGGTGCTGGGCACTAATTCCACTGGAACCCATAATATTTCTCCCCAGGAATCTTTGTTTTTATCCCATCACTGAAAGGGAAAGGAATCTGGAAAACACCAGAGGAAGCCAGGTGCTGTTTCTCTCATCTGAGAGAGAATAGGACGAAAGGAAGGACAAGGAAGCCGTTATAGGTATGACTTAGAAATAGAGTGAAGATTGGACCATAGAAGTAAAAAAAAAAAAAAAAAAGGGAAAAACAGACTGACAGAAAGATAGATATAGATATCAACCCATATCTGTGACCGTGGGGAGAACCTCTGCAGTTTCTTCTGGAGGGGGATGGGAACACAGAATGCTGGTGGTGGGAACGGTGTGGGATTATACCCCTATTATTTTATAAATTGTTGGTATGCTTCATATTGGTTTGGTCTCCTTCCCCCCACCTCTGGGAGATTGTGGTTTAGCCCTGATAGTTTCGCGTACCCACTGCTCCCAGCCTCCTTGTCCCTGTCCCTGAGCCCCTACAGACGTCCAGAGTTCCAGCCACAGCCGCAGGAGGAGAAAGATGGGGAAGCACATGGTGTGGTGATTTGCCTGCTCATGAATAAAGATTAAACTGCGTTCTCAGCCCAGCCGTGTGTCTCTGGTCGATTCTGTTACCCACCCGAGAAGCCAGCCCGAACTTAACGACAGTAAATAATAAGTCATTAATAAATAATAAAAAAGTGCCCTGACCAGCAAAAAAAAAAAATAGGCAAATTAGAAACATCTTATATATTTTTTTAAATGAGGTTTTTTTTATTGCCACCAGGCTTATTGCTGGGGTTTGGTGCCACCACTATGAATCCATCGCTCCCGGAAGGCTTCTCTTTTTTCTTTCTTTCTTTTTACTTTATTTGATAGGAAAGAGAGAAACTGAAAGTGGAAGGAAAGCTAGAGAAAGAGAGAGAGAGAGAGAGAAATAAAGAGGGAGAGAGAGAGAGCGAGAGACACACAGAGAGAGCCCTGCAAACCTGCTTCACTGCTCGTGAAGCCTACCCCCTGCAGGTGGAGAGCAGGGGCTTGAACCTGGGTCCTTGCATGATAAATGTGTGGGCTCAACTGGGTGTGCCCCGCCCAACTCTCCCTTTAACATTTTTATACAGCACTGAGCACTGAGCTCAGGGCCTCGTGTCCATGCGGCACTGCTGAGAAACCTCCACCTCCCCCCGTCCCTTTCTGAACGAGGAAAGAGAGAAGAGGGAGATGGAGAGACACCACAGCACTGCCCCATCATTGAGGAGCCCCGCTCAGAGCTGCCCACGGTTCTGCGGTAGAATCCCGGCTTGATGTCAGGATCCTGTGCGATTTCAGTGTGCGGTCTAGCAGCCGAGCTGCCGCCTGGCCCCCGAGTTCCACGACTGACCTGGCCATTCCACGAGGAGACAGAACAGCACTCGAGTGATTTCTGACTCACCACGTGTCTGCCCTCAGCCGTCTCCCACCTCCCTGAAGTCACACAAGCCCTGGGTTCACTCAGGCTTCACGACCACACTCACCTTGGGGTTGATCACGAAGTAGGTTTTCACCAGGTGCTGCTTTAAGTAGGAGTCCCTGACATCACCCTCACCTTCCTCCACTTTGTACGCCCCGTTCAGGTGCTCGAGGGTGACCGATGAGATGTGGACACGGCTGGGATCCCACGCGGACACAGACGAGGACACAAGGGAACAAAGAAGGCCCATTTCCTTTGTGATTTCAGCAATCATCTGCCCATCCCCAATACTGAAAAGGCTCCATGCTGACTGCAAAAATGAATCGCAGTGGGGGTCTCTTTCCTTTTTCTTTCTTAAGTTTTTAAAAAATTTTCTTTTGGTATTCCCTTTACTTATTTATTGGATAGAGACAGCCAGAAATTGAGGAAGAAGGAGTAGATAGAGTCAGAGAGAGAGACACCTGCAGTCCTGCTTCACCAATTGCAAAGCTTTCCTCTTGTAGGTGGGAACTAGGGGCTTGAACCCGGGACCTTGCGCATTGTAAAGTGCGTGCTCAACCAAGTGCGCCAGCACCTGGCCCCTGGAGGTTTCTTTTCTTTCTTTTGCCAGCATTAGAAACCCACTACATGGGAGTCGGGTGGTAGCACAACTGGGTAAGCGCACGTGGCACGAAGTGCAAGGACCGGCATAAGGATCCGGGTTTGAGCCCCCGGCTCCCCACCTGCAGGGGAGTCGCTTCCCAGGCGGTGAAGCAGGTCTGCAGGTGTCTGTCTTTCTCTCCTCCTCTCTGTCTTCCCCTCCCTCTCCATTCCTCTCTGTCCTGTCCAACAACAAGGACATCAATAACAACAACAATCATCACTATAACAACAATAAAACAACAAGGGCAGCAAAAGGGAAAACAAATAAATAATTTTTTTTAAATCCACTACTCCTGGTGCCCTCCCCTCTTTTTTTCATTTTTGTTGGGCAGGATAGAGAGAAATTGAGAGGGGCAGGGGAGATAGAGAGAGGGGGGGGGGAATACAGACACCTGCAGACCTGCTTCACCACCTGTGATCTGTCTCTCTACAAGTGGGGAGCCAGGGCCTCGAACCTGGATCCTTGTGTGGTCCTTTTAGCACTATGTGTGCTCAACCAGGTGTGCCACTGCCTGGCCCCCTAGTTTTCTTTTTCTCTTAACTATTTCTTGAAAAGGTATGTCAAAGTTCACGATCTCTGAATACTAGGAGTCTCTGAACTGACAGGCACCAACTAGGGTGTGTGTGTGTGTGTGTGTGTGTGTGTGTGTGTGTGTGTGTGTGTGTGTTGACTTCCAGCCTGGCCCCACGGAGTCAGAAACAGATAGATGTCATGTCAGGGAATGTTCTCAGGTCTGTGGAGTATGGCCGCTCCTTTCTCAATGCCTGCTCTCTGGCTTCCCCAAACAGAGCAGCTGCTCTAAGACTCCCTTGTCTGAATGGTGCCTTCCTAACCAGAGGGGGCGCTACGGCCTGTCGTGCTGTCCTCACAGCTCTGCCCCAGGTCTCTGGTGAGGGACACATGCCACGTCTGCTCTGCGCCCTCCAACACAAGGACGGGCTGCAATGCACCAGTGTGCGAACTGCTAGGCGCCTGTAGTTGTAGTTCTGGGTCTGAAGGGCACAGCCTGTGGCCACGAGCTGTTGGCAAGGGGAGGAATGGAGACTCCACAATGCATGTTCCTATGGTGAGTGCAACAGGCAGGGTCCCAGGAGACTCAGGGAGGCCACCGAGGTCACAGCAGGCTGAGCAGGGAGTAGTTAACACCTCCCAGTACCAAGCAGAGAGGCAGCAGGGAGAGCCACAAGGCACAGGGCTGAGTGGGGGCGCAGCGGGTCAAGAGCACGACAGTACAAAGTGCAAGGACCCGGGCAAAGATCCTGGTGCCCCACCTGCGGGGAGGGGGAGAGATGCTTCAGAAGCAGTGAAGCAGGTCTGCAGGTGTCTCTCTGCCTCTCCCCTCCTCTCTCAATTCCTCTCTGTCTTTTTTAAAAATTAATTAATTTTCCCTTTTGTTGCCCTTTTTATTGTTGTTGTAATTATTACTGTTGTTGTTATTGATGTTGTCGTTGGATAGGACAGAGAGAAATGGAGAGAGGAGGGGGAGAGAAAGACAGACACCTGCAGACCTACTTCACTGCCTGTGAAAAGACTCCCCTGCAGGTGGGGAGCCAGGGGCTTGAACAGGGACCCTTACGCCAGTCTTTGCACTTTGCACTATGTGTGCTTAACCTGCTGTGCTACCGCCCGACTCCCAGTTTCTCTCTGTCTTATCCAAAAAAATGGGAAAAAAAGGGGACACCAGGAGCTGTGAATTCATAGTGTGAGCACTGAGCCCCAGCGATAACACAGAGGGCAAAACAAAACAAAAGAAAACAAACAAAAATGAAAGGAAGGAAGAGAGACAGAAGGAAAGAAAGACAGACAACATTTGTCCTTACCCAGGGACCCCTCCGGCTTCCATGTGATTGGCCAAGGTGACATCGTGTGACCACACGTCATACTGCCACTTCTGCAGCCCGATGACACCACAGAGGACGTTCCCAGAATGCACTCCTACACGCATGTTGATGTCCACCCCGGTGGCGTCCCTGACTTTCCTAGAGAGGAGGGAAGAGACGTCAGCACGCAGAGCACACGCAGTTCCTTTATAGCCCTGTAGTCCCTGCCCGTCTTTATTTAATAACCTCAGAGCCTGAGAACCAGAGCATCACTCTGGGTCACTCTGGTCATAGGTGGTGCCAGGGATCAAACTCAGGGCCTCACGCCTGCAAACCCTGTGCTCTACTGCTGAACCAGCTCCTGGGCCTCCGCAGGTTCATGACGAGACTTCCTCAGCCTGGTGACAGTCTTCCCATGAGCCTCTTGACTTCCCTATGACTGAAAGTTGCTGTTTCGAGTGAAGAGAAGGAAACTTTCCTGTAACTCTTTAAAATTTTATTTTAGGGGGCCAGGCAGTAGTGCAGCAGGTTAAGCGCACATGCAAGGACCTGCACAAGTATCCCATTTTGAGGGGTTTGAGCCCCCAGCTCCCCACCTGCAGGGGGGTCGCTTCACAAGTGGTGAAGCAGGTCTATAGGTGTCTGTGTTTCTCCCTGCCCCGCCCCCGTCTTCCCCTCTCCATTTCTCTCTGTCCTATCCAACATGACGACATCAATAACAACAACAATAATAACTACAATAAAAACAAGGGCAACAAAAGGGAATAAATAAATATTTTAAAAAAAGAATCATATTGTTGAGAGAGAACAGTTTCTAACACATGAAAGTTCTTTCCCCCAAAGACGTGGTCAGCGGAGAGCCAGGAAGGTGAAGCAGGAGTGGACAAGACACTCCTCACTGGGTCATTTTGAGACAACGGACTGGTTAAGGGAGTCACTCCGGAAAGTAAGGCCCATATTCTCAGTGTCATTTTTAAAGAAAATGGGAATTTCAGGGGTTGGAATGAATTGACTAGCAAATGATTTTATGACTGGGGACACAGTCCACGTGACTCACTGAAATATCTTGCACTTAAACAAAAATGTGCTGGAAGCTTCTGGACAAAAGCCCATCGATGGGCTTGCTAGTGAAGAGAAGTCATAATTACTTAGACATCAGCATCCTGAATATTGACTACTGCCTTGATCAAGAACAGTTTTTCATTAACAGGAAAAAGACAAACCCCCTCCTAGCATGAGTGGTAGCTCAATGCCTCAGCGGAAGTGCTTCTGATATTGGGTTTAGCACCCCAAGAATGAGGTGTGGAGTGAATGCGGTGTCCAGACACAGAAGAAGCAAGAATAAGCAGCAACAGCAAGACCACAGCGGCAAATACCCACGCTCCCATGTTACTCAGTTTTGTGGGGGAGGAAAAAAAACACCCTGAGATAATGTGGCAGAATTCTAAGAGCCAGATGTATGCTTTTTTTTTTCTCCGCAGCTTGGAAAATTAAAATTCCTATATCCACCCCAACTCATGATTCAGTAAGCAGAGCTAGAAATGCTTGCTCTCATCACATGGGAAAGGACAAAGAATGTCTGAAATTTGTTCAGATGCTTTCTTTCCCTGCTCACTGTGGGGTGCAGTGTGTGTGTGTGTGTGTGTGTGTGTGTGTGTGTGTGTGTGTAGTCATACAATCTATAATTAATCACTTGTCCACAATCTGCAGTCAAGCCCAAAGTAAGGCACGCAGAAGGATGTGACAGTTCTTGACAGGTGAGTGACAGATCACAGGACACTTGAGTACTTCAGTGTTACCTGATCTGAAGTCTGAGTTTAGCCACGCTGGTGATCAAACTCAAGCCAAAGTTACTAAAGCCCTGGGCCCCTGGGAGCATGCCTGAAATGGACTTCCCAGCTTCTCTCTACCCTAAGGTCCCTATTCTCATCTGCTCTGTTCCTACTCTTTGTTTTCTGGTCATTAATCATTTTGTCCCATTTTATTTATATCTTGCTGCTTTTCAGCCACCAAGTTGCAGACACTACTATGATTCCATCCTGACTTCCCTGGGCAGACGACCTCACCAATGTGTCCTGGAACCTCCCTTCTCCAGAGCCCTATCCCACTAGGGAAAGACAGAAACAGGCTGGGGTGGGGGTGTGGGTCGATATGGCAAAGCCCACGTCCAGCAGAGAAGCAATTATAGAAGCCAGACCTTCCACCTTCTGCATCCCATAAAGAAATTTGGTTCAGCGAGTCGGGTGGTAGCGCAATGGGTTAAGCGCACATGGTGCAAAGCGCAAGGACCGGCATAAGGATCCCGGTTCGAGCCCCGGTTCCCCACCTGCAGGGGAGTCACAGCACATGTGGTGCAGCAGGTCTGCAGGTGTCTGTCTTTCTCTCCCCCTCTCTGCCTTCCCCTCCTCTCTCCATTTCTCTCTGTCCTATCCATCAATGACATCAATAACAACAACAATAACTACAGCAATAAAAAAACAATAGGGACAACAAAAGGGAATAAATAAATAAATATTTTTAAAAAGAAATTTGGTTCATACTCTCAGAGGGGGAGAAATGTTAGGGGAAGATGACCAAAGAGCTCAGAACTCCAGCTTCATCAGCACTCAGCGAGAGAGGAGGAAAAATGGAGGGGCATTTAGACGCATATTTATCTTTTCGCCTTTATGAGTTGAGCAAGAGGGTTCCTGCGGGGCCACATCCCCTCTGTGCTAGCTGGCAGTTCTCATTTCTTCCTCATTCTCCAAACTCGCTTGACCACTTACCCAATGGTTACTGACCCTCATCACCTCTCTATCCCCTGCTGTCTTGACCATGTGAGGTATCCCTCAACAGTCCCGACCGTACAAGCCCAGGCCATAGTCGCCCTGTGCTTCCCCCTACCCCAACCTACAAAAACTCTTGCTTGCCATGCAATAAAGGCGTGATTCATAAGCAAATAGTGTTCTGGGGTGATCCTTGGCTTAGTCTCTTGCAGAGATCCACAGGGAAAGACCCCCAGCTTGTACTCACCCTGCTGCCCTCGATTTGACCTTTTTAGCCCCCTCCTCTGGTGTGCAACAGAGTGGGTCAGCTAACTCGTTCGGATTGAGAAGCGGGGTCCCCGACAACAGTCCAGCCTCTCAATCCCATTGTTTGACTCCTGTTCTAGTCTACTGCTGTGCTGTTATACTGAAGGAAACTCCAGAGACTACAGAATATACGTTACAGGTGAAAACAGAAACTAAGATACAGACTGAATGATGCTTGTTTTCTTAGGAGACAAGGAACTTGCAGTCTGGTGGTAAAGGCTACATTCTCTTTCACAGTTTGTGTGTGTAGCCTGATTATTTGATAGGAATAAAGGGAGGTGACCGCAGATGTGCAGGATATGTCCTTCAGAGGAGAGAGATACATTTACAAGAATGATTTGGGGAAGGAAGCAGGGAGGTGGAAGACACTCACAGATGGTTTCAGACATATGTGGAGCTAGAAAATGGAACACATGAGCTTCTGAAAAATAAAAATAATCCAAGCAGACTGTCTCCAAGACTGTGGGAATGAGGGTGGCTAGCGCTGGTGGTGGGAGGAGGGGAGCGGTGCTTTGGTGGTGTGCTGCGAGGGCCCTGTGATCTTGTCAGCCACTGATAGATCGCTAACAAAAACCCACCGACGAAAGAATCACTTGAGAGCCAGGGAGTAGGTCAGGAGGCCATGCATCACCATACACCTGAGGTTCTGGGGTCAAATGGGAGCACCATGCACAGCACCAGGGGGAGCCTCCCTCCCTCTGCGTACTCCCCCTCCCTCTCTATAGTATAGAGGATTAAAAAAGACTTGGGCTGAGGAGCCTGTTCAGGAAGCCCATGGCATTTGTGTGAGGCCCTGGGTTCATCTTCTAAAGCCACGTAATGCACTACATACCACGTGAAAAGAAGCCATTGGAGCAAACACAGATGCCTAACTTGCTGCCATCTCAGCTCCATGAGAACAGTACAAAATTCTTACGCAGACTAAGTTCCCAAGGAGAGAACAATAAGAAATTCTCACGCAGACTAAGTTCCCAAGGAGCAGGAAGCTCTCTGCACACGCATATTCTCTCCAAAGGGCCAGTGATCCAGCCAGTGTCAATACACAGAGAAATAGCAAGTGTTGTGACTGAGTCATATGCCACAGTTAGTAACCAGCGTCGGGAGCTGGCTCACCCTGTCGGAGGACAGAAGGCTGTAGGTTCTATTTCCAGCATCACCTGAAGTCAGAGATGAACAGTACTTTGGTGACTTTTTCTCCCAGCTCTCTCAAGATAACTAACTAACTAACTAACTGCCTAATGAACATATTTTAACCAGCTAGGAGGTGATGCAGCAGGACTCAGGAGCATGAGGTGTTTCATTTGACCTCCGGTATTGCCTGTGCCAGAGCGATACGCTAGCTCTCTCTCCCTCTCACTCTCTTTCTCCTCCATCGCCTCCTCTCTCTCTGTCATAAGTAAATCTTTACTTCTGTTAAGTTATAACCACTTAGACAGACCTCAGTCATCGTAACACTCACTTGATGGCTTCACACATGTCCAAGCCCATCTTCACACAGTTCTTCGCGTGGTTAGGCAGCGATATAGGAAGCCCCGAAACACAGTAGTAGCAGTCGCCTAAGATTTTGATTCTCATGCATTCATTCTCCTGAAATAGAAACAAAACAAAACAAAAAACATAGAATTAAGAATAAGCTGAACTGAGGCTGAGAGCTAGCTCAGTAAGTCAAGCATATGCCTTAGCAAGTGTGAGGGTTTGGGTTGAATTCTGATACCATATGGGAGCCCCATGCAGGGTGGGCAGGGCTGTGGGGTCTCTCCTCTCTCAGCACCAGGCACAGCACCCAGGGAGCCCATGGAGGGTGGGCAGGGATGTGGGATCTCTCCTCTCTCAGCACCAGGCACAGCACCCAGGGAGCCCCATGGAGGGTGAATCAGAGCTGTGGGGTCTCTCCTCTCTCAGCACCCTGCACAGCACCCAGGGAGCCCCATGGAGGGTGAAGCAGAGCTGTGGGGTCTCTCCTCTCTCAGCACCCTGCACAGCACCCAGGGAGTTCCACGGAGGGAGGGCAGGGCTGTGAGGTCTCTCTTCTCTCAGCACCATGCACAGCACCCAGGGAGCCCCATGGAGGGTGGGCAGGGCTGTGGAGTCTCTCCTCTCTCAGCACCCTGCATAGCACCCAGGGAGCCCCATGGAGGGTGAAGCACAGCTGTAGGGGTCTCTCCTCTCTCAGCACCCTGCACAGCACCCAGGGAGTTCCACGGAGGGAGGGCAGGGCTATGGAGTCTCTCCTCTCTCAGCACCCTACATAGCACCCAGGGAGCCATATGGAGGGTGGGCAGGGCTGTGGGGGGGGTCTACTCAGCACCCAGGAAGCCCCATGGAGGGTGGGGCAGGGCTGTGGGGTCTCTTCTCTCTCAGCACCCTGCACAGCACCCAGGGAGCCCATGGAGGGTGGCAGGGCTGTGAGGGGGTTGTACTCAGCACCCAGGGAGCCCATGGAGGGTGACTTAGCACTTTGGTGTTCTCTTTCAGCCTCTCCCCTATCTCTGTGTCTGTCTCTTGATTTCTCCTCTAAGTATCTTTTTTTCTTCCTTGTCTCCAGGGTTATCTCTGGGGTTCAGTGTCTGCACTATGAAGCCACTGCTCCTGGTCGTCTTTTTTTTTTTTCCATTGTTGTTGGATAGAACAGCAAGAAATTGAGAGGTGAGGGGGAGGTGGAGAGGGAGAGAGAAAGAGAGATACCTGCAGATCTGCTTCACTTCTTGTGAAGCAACCCCCTGAAGGTGGGGAGCTGGGGGCTTGAACCTGGATCCTTGAGCAGATCATTACACTTTGTACCCTATGTGCTTAACCTGGTGCCTAGCCCCCTCCCTAAGTATCTTGATTGCAAAAACTGGGACAAGGCACGTTGTTGGCAGGATCACGGATGTGTGAGGACTCTGGTCACTCCTTAGCACAACATGAAAAATAAAGCTAAGGGAGTCGGGCGGTAGTGCAGCGGGAGCGGGTTAAGCACAGGTGGTGCAAAGCGCAAGGACCGGCGTAAGGATCCAGATTCCAGCCCCCGGCTCTCCACCTGCAGGGGAGTCGCTTCACAGGTGGTGAAGCAGGTCTGCAGGTGTCTGTCTTCCCCCCTCTCTCCATTTCTCTCTGTCCTATCCAACAACAACGACACCAATAACAACAACAACTACAACAACAATAAAAAAGGGCAACAAAAGTGAAAATAAAGAAAGAAATAAATATAAAAATATAAAAAAAACATAAAGCAAAACCAGAAACAATGGTGTTCTAGACAACTGCCCCCCCAAGCCTAGCACATTCTATGTGCAAACTCTTTAAACTCGGAGTAATGAAAGGTGACATCATCTTTTTAAATGGTTTATCAACTTCATTTATTTATTGGGCAGAGACAGTCAGAAATTGAGAAAGTAGGGTGAGATAGAGAAGGAGAGACAGAGAGACACCTACAGCCCTGCTTCACCACTCACGAAGCTTTCCCCCTGCAAGTGGGGACTGTGGGCTCGAACCCAGGTTCTGGCGCATTGTAACCAACCAGGTGCGCCACCATCCAGCCCCCCATCATCTTTTTCTTAACCATGTGGCAATGTTGTGGATACCTTTATCTTCCTGTCTGACAAGGAACACACAAGCTAGGATGCATGTTCTTCTTTGGGTCTGTCTGTGACCCTGCATGTCTCCTATAAACAAGAAGATGCTCAAGGAGCCAGGTAGTGGTACACCGGGTTGAGTGCTCATGCTATAATACACAAGGATCCGGGTTCAAGACCCTGACCCCCAACTACAGGGGGAAAGCTTCACAAATGGTGAAGCAAGGCTGTAGGTGTCTCTCTTCTCTATCTCCCCACTCACCTCTTGACTTCTCTCTGACTCTACCCAAATAAATAAGATGGTTTAAAAAAAATGCTTGTGGGAGTCTGGCAGTAGCGCAGCGGTTAAGCACAGGTGGTGCAAAGCACAAGGCCCGGCGTAAGGATCCCGGTTCAAGCCCCCGGCTCCCCACCTGCAGGGGAGTCACTTCACAGGCGGTGAAGCAGGTCTGCAGGTGTCTGTCTTTCTCTCCCTCTCTCTGTTTCCCCTCCTCTCTCCATTTCTCTCTATCCTAGCCAACAACAACATCAATAACAACAACAATAAAACAGCAAGGGCAACAAAAAGGGAAAAATGAATAAATAAATACTTAAAAAAAAGATGCTTGCTAAATACTGAAATTCTGACCTCAAAAGTGGCAGGGGTGTAGAGAAAGGGCTCAGGGAGCTTTGTGCACCCTGCCTAGGGCATCGCTTCAGAGTTCTGCTCAACAGGCATGAAGGTGGTATGTCCTGGGTGGAAGGAAATTCTGCTAGCCGTCCAGGGTGTGACTCAGAGCGGCACAGCAGGGACAGCTGGGCTGGTCCTCTCCCCTCCTGCTGCATGGACTCCTTGTGACATAAGCCAGGAATCACAGTGAAGCAGAAGCCGTCCAAAGAGACAGGCATGTGTGTTCACTCCCCTGCTGCGGCATTTCTCATTCCCCAAGTAGGTCCAAGCTTTAGCAGAAGGCCAGTGCCCTGTATCAGGGTGTGGGGAAAGCCAGGAGCTGTTCTCCTCTGCACCCCGACGACAGACACATCCACCCCTCTGTCCAGTGCATACCCGCAGGGTGTTCTTGGGAAAATGTCAAGCGAGTTCAAAAGGGGCCCAGGACACAAGCCAGCCAAGCACCTCAGCGGCTGCCGACACTCACCTTGGCGATCTGGTCGAACTTGCCGAAGAGCTCGTTGAGCATGTGGACCAGCTCTCCAGGGGAGCAGTCGCTGGCCAGCCGGGTAAAGCCCACGATGTCGGCATACAGGATGCTGCAGGGAGCAAGAAGGGATGAGCACTCACGGCCCCTCACTCAGTGTGCTTCTCTCTCCCGTGCGAAAGGAGCAGCCTCTCCTTTTCATAGTTTATTATTATCGTTACTGTGACTCTTTTTTGAATTTTTACTAGGGGCTACCGCGTGCAGTGCCTTTGCTTACACATGTGTACGGCTTCTCGGCTCTGCACAGCAGGTGTTTCTACAGTCTTAAACCCCCCACCCCCATCGAGGAATCCAAATCTGCCAGCCCCCAAGCTCCTTTCCTGACTGCAGGCTTGTCACCTGAATTTGATGTCGGCACTACGAATCCACCGCTCCTGGTGGTCATTTTTCCATTTTTATTGGACAGGACAGAGAAATTGAGAGAGAAGAGGGGGAGACAGAGAGGTAAAGAGTAAGAGAGACACCTGCAGACCTGCTTCGTCCCTTGTGAAGCTTCCCCCCTGCAGGTGTGGGTGTGTGTGTCAAACCTGCATCCTTTTCTATTTTTCTTTTATTTCACAGGACAAAGATACTAAGAGGAGGAGAGAGACAGAGAGACACCTGCTGGCCTGCCTCACCACTCATGAATCTTCCACCTGGTAGGTGGGAGCAGGGGGCTTGAACCCAGACCCTGATTCATGGTAACATTATTTTTCACAGTTTCTAGCACTTTTTCAGTAAGAAAAGCATGACTTTTCCTCACTAGACAGTTTATAGATGAGAGAAAACAGAAGGAGCCTTTTAAACTTCATTATTATTGGTTTAAATTTTATTTTACCAGTGCACTGCTCAGTTCTGGCCTATGTGGTATAAGGGACTGAACCTGAGACCCAGGAGCCTCAGGCATGAAAGTCTGTTTGCGTTTTGCACTCTCTCTCTTTCTCTCTCTCTCTCTCTCCCACATCAGACAGATGTGGGAGGTGTGTAGCAAGGAGAATGGCCAACCAGGGTCAGGAGAGACAGCTCAGTCCCACAGAGGAAAGGATGACCTGTGTCCTTAGCTCCCTGTGAGGATGCCCAGGGCAGCAGCAGGGGCCGAGGGGTCGGGGTCCCGAGGGCAGAGGAGGCATGGCACTATAAGCCGCGGGACCCTGGCTCAAAGTGTCCCTGCTGGGGAAAGGAGTCCCCGTACCTGTGGCAAGGACCCGAGCGCCCGTACCTCACGTTGGTGTGTCTCTTGACATACAGGTTGTGGAAATTGTTGGAGTTCTCCATCTGGCCAGCCTTGGGGCCCTGCAGTCTCTGGATGATCTCAGCTTTCATTTCCATGGCGATGTGAGCGGGCAGCAGCGACAGCAGGAGGCGCTCCTGAGTCAGCCGGAGAGAGAGACACAGAGAGAGTCTGTGAGCAGGGGCTGGGTGGTGGCGCACCAGGTTGAGCGCACTTGTTACAATATGTGGGGACCAGGGGCTTGAACCCGGCACTCCACCTGCAGGGGGAAAGCTTTGCTAGTGGTGAAGCAGGGTTGCAGGTGTCTCTCCTCCCTTCTCCCTATCACTCTCTCCCCTTTTGATTTCTGGCTGTCTCTATCTATAAATAAAGATAATAAAATTAAAAAAGATAGAGAGAGACAACATGAGACAAAGATTGATCACAATGGATGTGACAGCCCAGCTAGATCCAACACCCCACCATCACTCCGTCACATGGCATAGGGAGAGCCAGAGAACTCTTCTCAACAAATTAAAGCAGAATTACAGAGGGCTAGGGAGACAGCATAATGGTTCTGCAAAAGTCCTCTCATGCCTGAGGCTCCAAAGTCCCCGGTTCAAACCCCAGCACCACCATAAGCCATAGCTGAGCAGGACTCTGGTCTCTCTCTCTTTCTTAAAATAATCAATTATATATATGTGTGTGTGTGTGTGTGTGCAGAAATACAGGGAGCAAGGCAGAGGCAGCCAGTACCGTGCACACATTACTGTGAATAAGGACTTGGGTTCGAGTCCCCACTCCCCACCTGCAGGCGAGGGAGCTGTGACGCAGGTCTGCAGGTCTCTTTCTTACTCTCTCCCTCTCTATTCCCCCCCCCCAGGTTCTCTCTGTCCTATAAAATTAAGACAGGAAAGAATGACCACCGGGAGTGGTGGACTTGTACTCTCAGCACAGCGCCCTGGAGAGAACCTGGTGGCAATAAAAACAAGTAAGTAAGCAAACAAACAACAGAAATCATAAATACATACTGGGGGGAATCTATCTCCCAAAGGCCAGAGAGTGTTCTAACACGTCTCCAGCACTCTCTTCAGCAGGGAGGAGGAGGAGGACATTTCCCCTAGAAGTCTCTTTATTTTGGTATTGAAGAAGTGAAGCAGAAATCATATATATATATATATATATATTAGTATAGTCATGGGCCCTTTGGAATATAAATAAAATAGGCCTACTAGCTATCTACAAAATGGAGACCCCCAAGTCTCATCTGCACTGTTCCAGCCTTTAGGTTCATGATTAGTCAACAATTTGTTTGGCTTTATATCTTAACTCTTTTTTCAGCCACCAGGTTCCAGATGTTAACATGATACTAACCAGACTTCCCTGGGCAGAAGACCCCAGCAATGTGTCCTGGAGCTCCGCTTCCCCAGAGCCCATCCCCACTAGGGAAAGAGAGAGACAGGCTGGGAGTATGGATCAACCTGTCAACGCCCATGCTCAGCAGGGAAGCAATGACAGAAGCCAGACCTTCCACCTTCTGCATCCCATAATGACCCTGGGTCCATACTCCCAGAGGGATAAAGAATAGGAAAGCTATCAGGGGAGGGGATGGGATATGGAGTTCTGGTGGTGAAATTGTGTGAAGTTGTACCCCTCTTATCCTATGGTTTTGTCAGTATTTCCTTTTTATAAATAAAAATTAAAAATAAATAAATAAATCCTAGAAACCAGACCAGAGAGGGAGAACATGCATGTCTGAGGCCTCACAGGCTCAATTCGCAGGACCACCTTCTGCTGGAGCTGAGCAGGACTCTGGTTCTCTCTCTCTCTCCTCCTCCTCTCTCTCTCATAAATAAATAGATAAACCAGTAACTACATTTCAACAAAAATAAAGCTTTAGAGGCTGGAGATATATCTAACTGGGTAGAGCACATGCCTGGCCATGAGCAAGTTGCTATGATGCCAGAGGAAATTTTGTTGTTTCGATCTCTCTCTCTCTCTCTCTCTCTCTCTCTCTCCCCTCTCTCTCTCCCCTCTCTCTTTCTCTCTGAATGGAAAAAGTAGCCCAGGACCTCTCATATGTGAGACCCTACCTCAGAAAACACAAAGTAGAATTCTAGAAGCCAGTGGTCAACATAAGCCAGAAAATATTTATTTATGTATTTATTATTTATTTCGCTGCTACTGGGGTTATCGCTGGAGGTTTGCTCCTTTTTATCCCTCTTTTTTTTTAAATCTATTTTTTAATTGGATAGGACAGAGGGAATTTGAGAGGGGGAGAAGAAGAAAGAGAGAGAGGGGGAGACATCTGCAGACCTTTTTTAGTCAGGAAGCGTTCCCTCTGCAGGTGGGGAGCTGGGGGCTTGAACCCTGGTCCTTGCAAATGGTAGTGTGTGCACTTAACAGGGGTGCCACTTCATGGCTCCTGAAAACATTTCTTTTTCAGCTGCTCCCTTCCCTTGACAGCTTCCCTATTTCATCCCTCTGGGAGTATGAGCCCAGGATCATTGTGGGGTATAATGTGATGTGTTTTTCCCAGTAATCAGTCTGCCCGGAGATCTGGTCAGGGGCACACCAGACATTCTCCCATCTTGAGGTGTCTAGGTGCAGTACCTCCTGACCTTTTGGGGTAGCCATATGGTGACTGGAGTTCTTCTCTTAACCCTGAGATGGTTCAGATCTCAGGGTCCTGGCATCTGGCTAAAGTTCTTCTGCCTGTGCATAAACTGTAATCTAGCATAACTGAGTGTCACAAATCCTTCCACCCACCCATCTATCTGTCCATCCATCCATCATCCATCATCCATCCATCCATCCATCCATCATCCATCTACCCATCCATCCATCTACCCATCCATCCATCCATCCATCCATCCATGCATCTATCATCCATCCATCTATCCATCAATCCATCCATCCATCATCTATCCATCCATCCATCCACCCATCCATCTATCCATCCATCCATCATCCATCCATCCATCCATCCATCCATCCATCCATCCATCCATCCATCCACTGATCCACTCACTCAAAAAATAACCACCAATGCCATGAAAACCAGCCCCTTTGGGAAGACCTGATGGTGAGTACAAAGAAAAATGAGTCAGTATTGCTGACACAGCCATCGCTGAGTACCCAGAAGATGTGCTTGTGAATGAGACCAGAAGGAAATGCTAGTGTCTGAGGGACACCACAAGCCAGAGCCAGGGAACTGCGGAAATGGGCAATAGTCCAGGAGTGTGTGCCACAGGCCAGAGGCTCCCAGGGATAAACACCCAGGACCTCAACCATGCAAGGTTAGTGCTCCTTCACCAAACCAACTCCCTCTCTGTTTCTATTTAGATGAAGTTATGACTTGGGGAAATCAAAAGTCTCTGTACACAGAAAAAGGAGTAGAAATTAATATGAGTGATATTGGGTAATGAGGATGTTGTTCTGTGTAGTCTAAAAGTAAACCGAGGGGCCACTGAGTCATTAGTTAGCCAACATAAATCAACAACAATAAGCAAGTAAAGCTTGAAGCAGATAGGGAAGACTGCTGAGTGAATCAAGAAGACATGGTGTCTGTATCTTCAGGGAAGTACCATTCAGTTGTGTGCACAGATCAGCTTTTGTCATATGCAACAAAATGAAAGGAACTCAAGAGGATTATGGGAGATGAAGTAAGTCAGAAGACAAAAAAATCACGTCTGAGATGACTTCACCCATGTGTGCAGTATAAAGAAGTAAGACTGACATATAGACAAAGTAAAAATAGATCTGTGAACATGGAGAACAGAACTAAGGGGCCCTGAGTGGAGAAGGTGGGTGGCAGCAGAGGTAGGGTGTGTAAGGAAGAGTAATAATAGCCTTTATTAGTGGCTGATTTGTTTTGAGACTACAAAACAACAACAGAAAGATAAGGCGTGACAAATTGAAAGCAAATTATAAAATGGCAACAATTATCTTGCTTTATCAAAAATCACATTAAATATAAATGTACTAAATACTCCAATACTCAACTAGGATGTCAGATTGAATTTTTTTTTCCCCTTAGGGCCAGGTGGTGTGCATCTGGTTTGAGCCCCCGGTCCCCACCTGCTGGGGGAAAGGTTTTTGAGTAGTAAAGCAGGGCTGCAGGTGTTTCTCTGTCTTTCTCCCTCTCTATCTCTCCTACTCTCTCAATTTCTGGCTGCCTCTATCCAACAAATACAGATGATTAAAAATATTTTTTCCTTATTGAGGATATTAATGGTTTACAGTTGACAGTAAAATACAGTTGTTGGTCCATGTGTAACATTTCCCATTTTTCTGCAAAACACTCTCCTCCACCATCAGCACCAGGACCTGAAAGCCCCCCACCCCAGAGTCCTTTATTCTGGGCCAAGACACCAAGCCCAGTCCACGTTCTGCTTGCTGTTTCCCCTTCTGTTCTGATGTCTCCACTTCTGCCCATGAGTGAGATCATCTCACCCTCTCTATGCCCCCCCTCCCCTCTCAATTTCTATCTCTATTCAATAATCCATATTTTTAAAAAAAGTTTAATTTAAATAAAGGAAAATAGTCTTTATAGATCTTTAGCCTTTTGAAAAAGGGTGAACATATTTTTAAAGAGTTTTTTGGAGGAGGGTAAAATATCACGAAGTTTTGTGAAGGATGTTGTGGTTCCTTCTACCCCGAGACTGGACATGTGGTCGGCCTCTGATGGGGGACGGTGGTCACTGCTTCATTTCACAGCTCCTGGAGGAGTTTCTGGAACATAGTATTCACTCTGTGGTTTTGTGTTGAGAATGACTCACTCAGCATTTTATCCAGAACACATCAAATAAAAAACTCTTATTTATAAATTTGCTTTATTGTTGGAGCTGTCTCTGGTAAAGACCTGGGTACTCTGCACTGGTGTTTTGAAATTGTGTTCATGATGTTCTTGGTCATAAACACTCAGCCTGAGCAAAATCCGGGTAACATTTTTATACCCAGGGGAATTAATGCCAAAGGTCTTTTATCATCTTTACTTAGATACCCATGGAGAAGAGTGATGGGAGTTTTTTTCTTTAAAATTTAATATTGTGTGCTTAATTTTTAAAATTTTTGCCAACAAAAATATTTTCTCATTTTAATGTACTTTTTTTTTTTCCTTACTCCCCACGGAGTGGAAGATGTAGTCACACACTATTCTCATTCTTTGAGAATAACTTCTGCATGCCCTCTGTTTATGCCTCTAGGATTATTTCTGTCTCACTTGACTATATGCATCTTTATATATTAACAAGTTATACCTTTTTATCCACAAGCAAATATACTTGCTATCAAAATATTTTGACTTTGTTAGTTAAATCCTCTTTGTTTTCTTTTCAATCTTCGTGTACTTTTGCTATAAAATCCGTCCTATCAACTCTCTGCTTTATGGCTGTATCTTTAAATTCAAACAGATACATTTTTCCTTTAATTCCAAGAATATAAATTTTTATCCACTCAGACTCCTAGCTCATTTGTGCTACTGTTATTAGCTAAGGAGACAACTTACTTATCTCCAAGAATACATAAGGCAACACTAACATTCCTTATTCAGCAGTCCTTCACTTTTCCATTTTAAAATTACACAGCTATCATACGTTAAATACTTTGATGTACTAGCTTCTACTTCTTGGCCTCCCAATGCACTCCTCTGATTTCAGTACTTCTTTTTTTTCTAATTTATTATCCCTTTTGTTGCCCTTGTTGTTTTATTGTTGTAGTTATTATTGATGTCTTTGTTGTTGGATAGGACAGAGAGAAACGGAGAGAGGAGGGGAAGACAGAGAGAGAGGGGGGAGAGAAAGATAGACACCTGCAGACTTAATTCACCGCCTGTGAAGCGACTCCCCTGCAGGTGGGGAGCCGGGGGCTCGAACCGGGATCCTTATGCCGGTCCTTGTTTTGCACCACGTGCACTTAACCCGCCGTGCTACCGCCTGACTCCCCATTTCAGTACTTCTTTCAGCACCTTGCACGTACATTTTTAAGGAGCTGCTTGAAAACCTGAAGAAACAGGGCAGGCAAAACAGTTCACTCAGATGAAGTGCTACCTTGCCAAAGGCACAACCCAAGTCGGAGCCCAGCACTCACTGCTTGACAGGAAGTGTTGATGCTGTGGTCTATTTGACTCATTCTGAGTCTTTGTCTCTCTAGATGAAAACTTATCCCGGAGTAGTGAAGCTGTAGTGATAACAGAAAGAGAAGAAAAAAAGAGAAAAAAGGAGGGGGGCAGGCAGTGGCACACCTGGTTAAGAGCTCACATGTCAGTGCCCAAGGACCCAGGTTCAACTCCCTGGTCCCCACCAGAAGGGGAAAGCTTCACGTGTGGTGAAGCAAGGCTGTAGGTGTCTCTGTCTCTCTCTATCTCCCCCTCCTCTCTCACTTTCTCTCTGCCTTTATCCAATAATAAATAAATACACTAAAAAGTTTAAAAAAGAAAAAAGGAGCAGAGGGAGATAAACTTCAGTTTGTTGTATAAACTAAAATATTCTGTGTCTTAATTTTTGTTCTTTATAAAAGATTTTATCTAATTATTATGAGATATATCTACTGGGGGGGAGAAGGAAAGAGAGAGAGAAGGAGAGGGAGAGGGAGAGGGAGAGGGAGAGGGAGAGGGAGAGGGAGAGGGAGAGGGAGAGAGAGAGGCAGGCTAGGAAGCTGCTTTGGTTAGAGATGTGATGGTGCGGGGATTGAACCCAGGATCTCTGGGCTCCCGGCATGCATATCTTGCATGCTAACGCTGAGTGTGTCTCTGTCCCTTCCTCTCTATTTTCACAAGGTCCCCTCTGTTCCTGTGACTCTCCTGGAGAGAGTACTTCCTCTGACCAGAGCTCTGGAGTAGAGTTCATGCTCTGGCGTCTGCCCTGCTCTTGGCAGCAATATTGGGTGAACTCAAATCAGACCCAGACTTTGGACTGCTGTGAAACCAAGGCGCTTGCGAATGTGCCTTTCTGAGCCTGTAAAATATGCCAGTTTAAAGAAAGCCCAATCTTATTGTACACAGGATCCCTCGCAACTCAGTCCATCATCTAAAGGAGCTTAATAAATATCTCCATCACCATCTCAGTTTTTTTGCTAACGTGGCTGTGTAGGGTACCCTGCCCAGTGATCTGAGAGCAACGCAGAAACCTGGAGCTTCATACAGGGGATAGAACCAAGCTTCAAAGGAGGTCTCGAAACTTTACATCAGGCTCAACCTGACGCTGTTAACTGGCTACGGAAGAAGGGCAAACGCTAGAAGAAGAACCAAGCTCTGTTATCTCCCTACACTATCTCCAAGCCCAGGGAGGGATGCCTTCAGGGGACCACAGAAAGATCATGATTGATGAACACCGGGAAGGCTCCTTCCTCCTGCTAGAAAAGATTCTGTCACTGCAGAGAGCTGGGTTCCCTCTGCCGTCTTTCAAGGTTCTATGACAGAGAACTTGCTCACTCTGAGATTCCAACTCAACCGCTGCCTTATTAGTTAGGCTCTTAATCACTACGCACAGACAGTAAGTTTGCTCTTTGTAACCGTGACTCACAGAGAAGCTAGAGCTAGTAAATTCAAAGTGCTGCTGACCAAAATTCAGGACACACAGTGTTTCTGATATCATGCGACAGGGTAGACAGAAACATCTGCGTGTGCATGAACAGTATTTATGCATTAATGTGCACACTCCATGCACGGAATACATTCGGTATATTTATGCTTTATTCCTGTTAGTATTATATACTGCTGTGTATACAAGAAAATACACAGTATACAGGTGATAATAATGGCTAGCAGTTGTAATACGTGTTGTATATCCATGCATTATACTTGTTACTATATTATTATTTTGCCTCCAGGATTATTTCTGGGGCTCGGTGCCTGCACCACAAATCCACTGCTCCTGGAGGCTATATTTCCCCTTTTGTTGCCCTTGTTAATCGTGGCTCAGGGGGTCTTGGGTGTGTCCCCTTGACCTCTTCTGATCAACCATATGGCGACTGGAGTTATTCTCTCTCTACCTTGAGGCAGGTTTAATCTCAGGGCCCTGGTAACTAGCTAAGGCTCTGTAACCGTGAAGTGGCCAGAGGTTGTAAAACTCTTGTAAAAAGACCACCACCCTATGAGGATGCTTGTCTGGCCACATGTCCTGTCTTCCAGTCAGGCAGATAGTTCATGTCTCTGCGGGTAATCTCTGGGGATCCTGCACTGCTGGCCCTGGGGACAGCGGGGACCATTCCCCTGTGTCCCCACAGCATGGCCTGGCCTTCCCTCTTCCCCGGGTCATGCATTCTCACCTCGGCACTGCTGGAATCTCTGTGCTTGGATGGTTCCTTGTGGGCAGACTCTGCCGTGTATAGCAGGCTCTGAAAACCTGTCTCTCATAGACTGAGAGTGGACCATAGCGGCTTCTACCCATTCAAACTGGGAGAAAAGCTTTGCCTCCAGTCCCAATGAGCCATAGGTGTTGCAACTGCTGCTAGGGCCACTGTCAATGCTGCCTTCCCCTCCATAGACTGTGAATGTGCTTTCTTCTGGAGGGTTACTCAACCAGTGCTGGGGTCAGATGGAGACGGTGACTTCAGCTCTGTCCCTAAGTGGATTCTGTTGTCCTTTGTGCCATCAGAGAAGGTTTAAGTCTATTTCTGCTGTCACTTCCACTCAGTGGGGCATCAAGAGGTAATGGGAAGACATCCTTGGGTCAGGCAGTAGAGAAGAAAGCGGGAGCCATACACAAGGACCGGGTTCGAGCCCCCACTCCCCACCTGCAGGGGGGAGACTTCTCACGTCTGCAGGTGTCTCTTTTTCTATCTCCCTCCCTTCTCAATTTCTCTCTATACTGTTAAGTAAAAATAGAAAGAAAGTCACTAGAGTGGTAGATTCATAGTGTCAGCACTGAACCCCAGCGATAACCCTGGTGCCAATAAAAAATAATAATAAGGGAGCTGGCAGTGTGCACTGAAGCACACATGGTACTAGTCCTAAGCTCAGAGACCCACTCAAGGATCCAGGTTCAAGTCCCCAGCTCTCCACCTGCAGGTGGGGTGCTGCATGAGCAGTGAAGTAGATCTGCAGGTCTCTCTTTCTCTCTCTCTCTAGCTCCCTCTCTTCTCTCAATTTCTCTCTGTCCTTTCAAATAAAATGGAAAACAAGATGGCTGCCAGGAGCAGTGGATTCCTAGTGCCGGCACCAAGCCCAAGCAATAACCCCGAAGGCAAAAAATTAAAATAAGTAAATAAATATAAATACAAAGAAGGAAAATATAAGTTCACAAAGAAAAAAAAACTTTTTTGTTTTGTTAAAAAGGTTTGTTTTTAATGAGGGAAGGAGGGAGAGAGAAAGAGAGAACCCAGAACACCACCAAATGGTGTTCCCTGGGGTGTCCGGGGCCTCAGACAGGCAACTCTTATGCCCCGACACTGAATGATCTTCCCAGGCCTCAAGTGTCTGTTTTTACACCACTTCTGACTTTTTGTCAAGAAAATTAATGTTTAAAAATGGCTATGACCGGAAGAGATTTAGCAAGTAGTTTTGAAAGGATGGAGGGGAATTAATCAAATGGAACTTAGATGCACTATGTGAGTCTCTCTGGGGCCAGCCACTGAAATATCAGACCGCAGAATGTGAGCTCAGATCTACAGGGATGCAGAGGTCACATAGGCTCCTAAGCTGAATATGGGCCCCAGATCTGATCAAATTGATGAGATTTACAGTTAACAATATTTATACACCTTTCCTATATTTGGGAGCTACTCTCTTCCCTGATATAGCTTTCTAGTCCTTTTTCCAGCCATGACGTCATCTCCCCAGACAATAACTTGGATCCACCTGCATATCAGATTTCAGGCTCAGGAAAAAACAGACAAACAAACAAAAAACACCAGTAAAGACACAGGCCTTTTGGAATCTAACTAAAATATGCCTACTAGCTATCTACAAAATGGAGGGCCCCCAACTCTTCATCTGTACTATTCCAGCCTTTAGTTCCATGATTGTTCAACAATTTGTTTGGCTTTGTATGTTAACTCTCTTTTCAGCCACCAGGTTCCAGATGCTAGCATGATGCCGACCAGACTTCCCTGGACAGACAACCCCACCAATGTGCCTTGGGGCTCCTCTTCCCCAGAGCCCTGCCCCACTAGGGATAGAGAGAAACAGGCTGGAAGTATGGATCCACCTGTCAACACCCATGTTCAGCAGGGAAGCAATGACAGAAGCCAGACCTTCCAGCTTCTGCATCCCACAATGACCCTGGGTCCATACTCCCAGAGGGATAAAGAATAGGAAAGCTATCAGGGGAGGGGAGGGGATATGGAGCTCTGGTGGTGGGAGCTGTGTGAAGTTGTCCCCCTCTTACCCTATGGTTTAGTCAATGTTTCCTTTTTATAAATAAAAAGTTAAAAAAAGAGAAATATCCAAGAACGCCATGTTCTTGATTAGTGATGTGACTGATATGCTTTGCTGGTGGCTGGTAGGTTCAAACAATACCACAACAGCCAAAACAGAGTGTTTCCTGCAGACAGCATACGCAGTCAGGGCTGAGCAGATGGCAAATAGAAGCAACCAAATGTGTCAGTCATTTGGACTGGTGGGCCTCAGAATCCTTGCTCAAGTTGGATTCCAAACTGCAAAAAGCACATAAAGTAAGAGTTTGATGCTCAGTTACCCTTTACTCAGTACTAGGAAACCATACATTATTAAAGAATACATATATTTCAAAGGACCACAGTTTTTATAGAAATGTTTTCATGAAACAATGTCATTTATTTATCAGATAGAAACAGAAAGGAATTGAGAAGGGAGGGGAGAGAGAGTTGGGGCCAGGCGGTGGCATACCAGATTGAGAGCACATGTTATAATGTGTCAGGACCAGGGTTCAAGTTTCCAGTCCCCACCTGCAGGGGGAAAGCTTTTCAAGCGGTGAAGCAGGGCTGCAGGAGTCTGTCTGTCTCTCTTCCTCTCTACCATCCCTCCCGTCTTGATCAATCCAGTGAAGAAAGATAAAAAAATAAAATAAAATAAAAACTTAAAGGAGAGGGAATGAGACAGAGAGAGACACCTGCAGCCCTGCTTCACTCTTCATGAAGCATTTCCTCTGCAGGTGGGGGACCATCGACTTGAGCCCTGGTTCTTGCACATGGTGACAGATGTGCTTGACTAGAGACCAAGAGAAATGGAGAGGGAAGAGGAAGATCAACAGGGAGAGAGACACACTTGCTGCCTTCTATCAGCACTTGGTGGACCACACATTTCAAAAGAATCCAGGCACTGTACTCAGGTGCCAACAACTGTACTGGAACCAGAAGCCTCCAGAGGCCGACTGTGCTTCCCCTCACGCCTTCAGCCCTGGGCTTGGCCTCCAGCCCCACTCCCTGGCCCCTCCTGTCTGGATCCTGCTGATTTCTGCGTCAGGTGGCTTAAACCCCAGTCTGGGTTGGAAGGGGCTGGATTCCTGGGGAGGTGCTCAGGGTGAAGGCTGCTGACTCTTAAGCTGAAGTCTGCGCCAGCCATGATGGTGGTGACTCAGGCTCTGTCCTGAGCTGCTGTGTCTCTCCTCTCCTCTCCTTTCCCTTTTCTTTTCCTTTTCCTTTCCCTTCCCTTCCCTTTCCTCTCACTTCTTCCTTCCTTCCTTCCTTCCTTCCTTCCTTCCTTCCTTCCTCTCTACTTTCTCTCCCTCCTTCCTTCCTTTCCTCCTTCAATTCTTTCCCTCCCTTTTTTCTTCTTTTTTCCTCCCTCCTTCCCTTTTCTCTTTCTTCCTTAATTTCTTTCTTTTATTTTCACCCTTCCTTTCCTTTTCTTTCTCTCTCTCTCCCTTCCTTCCTCCCTTTCTTTCTTTCTTTCTTTCTTCCTCTTTTCCTTTCTTCCTTACTTCTTTTCCTCTTCCCTAGATCCTCTCTCTATCTCTTCCATTTTACTGGATAGGATCATTTCTGGAACCATCCGTTCCACCCCGGTTCCATGGCTGCCAGTTCTTAGCAACATCACCCCGCCAGATACTCGTCGGGATGCGGCATCATCTAAGTTCATTTCCCACGTCTACGCTCGACCGGACCTGCCAATATACGCGGATATCTTCGCCCACCCTGTCCAACGCTTGACGTCTCGTCTCCCAATCTGGTCCCCTATGCCTACACTGAACTTCTCTGTTCCAGACTCTTGGAAACAGAGTTGGCAGTCAGCTGAGGTCAAGAACAAACACCTCATCACAGACCCCTGCGAGCGTCAACCCGGCTTTGACCTAGCACATTATGACTGGGCCCTCCTCAATCGCTATTGAACAGGCCATGGCCGGTGCGCCACTATGTTCCATCGCTGGGGAGCCAGAGACGACCCGAACTGCCCCTGCGGCTCCAGACAGACTAGACCCACATAGTCAACGACTGCCACCTCTCCAGATTCAAAGGAGGTCTCGAAACTCTACATCAGGCTCAACCTGACGCTGTTGACTGGCTACGGAAGAAGGGCAAACGCTAGAAGAAGAAGAACTGGATAGGACAGAGAGAAACAGAGAGGAGGGGGAGAGAGAGAGAGAGTGACGACACCTGCACACTTGTCTCACCCCTTGTGAAGTGTCCCCCCTGCAGCTGGGGAGCGAGTAGCTGGAACCTGGGTCCTTGTGCGGGCCCTTGCACTTAGTGCTGTGTGTGCTTAACTGCGTGTGCTGCCGCCTGGCCGCCCTTTCTTTGGTCCTTACCTCTCCCTTCCTCCTTCCTCTTTCTTTCCTTTCTTTCTTCTGCCTTTATTTCTATCTCTTTCTTTCTCCCTTCTTAATTTCTTTCTACTTAGTAATTTTTTATGAAAAAGAGAAGAAGAACTCTGCTCAGCTCTGGCCTAGGGGGCACAGGGTTTGAACCTGGGACCTCATTCATGCAAACCCTGTACTCTGTTGACCACCGATCTCCCTTCCCCTCAGCTTCTGGCCTTGCACTCACACAACAGGACTCTGCCACCCCAGCATGCTTCTTGCTGTACGTGCTGGTGAAGCCAGCCTGCCGCCAACACTTATTTTTAGATGAAGCAGGAAAACAAACAAAGAATTTCAACTTGGGCTTAGCGGTGAGCCCGTGTCTCCCTCCCGCATCTGGAGCAAAGCCCTGGCAGGCAGAATGCAGCACACGTGTTGCTGGGTTCCCGGTGGCAGCCGGTAATTAGCTGGAGAAAGACTTAATTCAGGAGAACACACTTGTCATTTTTTTTTGTTCATAACCAAGTGAGAGTTACAATTACTTTGATTCATAAGCTGTCAGGCCTGTCCTCCGGCTCCGCCCTGAACAGTGCAGCACGCTCTGACAGAGAAAACCATTTCTCGGTTGTGTAATTAATCCTAAACATCACTCCTCCTCCGCGCTCCTGTGAGAGCCTCAGGCCCCTCAGACAGCAGTTCTCCGAGCGAGCGAGCGGGTCCTGACGTGGGGAAACCACAGCACGGGCTCCTCCCACACTCTCGCCCCGTGGCTTACCATCTTTGGGGAACTGCCAGCAAACGTAGGCGTGAGGCATCCAATATAACCAGCAAAATAGAAACACACCTCCATTTCCCCCTCCCATTTGCACTGACATCTTCCCCGGGAGCCAACGTTTACATAAGAGCTCTCCACCGCCAAGTCACACAGCTCTGAGATAGAGTTCACAGCAGTACTGCCATTTCCAGAGTCCTTGCAAGAGTTTCCACCACCACCACCACAAGAGTTACCGACAGGTGAGAAGTCACGTTGAGAAGTGCAGTGGGATCGTTTTTTGGTATCCTCAAGTCGAGAGTCACCATGGATTAGAAGTGAAATGAATATAGTTATACTTCACTTCTGCTTCCCCTTCTGTTCCTATTTCTCCACTTCTGTCCATGAGTGAGATTAGCCCATCTTCACCCTTCTCTTTAAGCTCCATCCAAGATGAGGTGAAGAAGGTAAATTCACCATTTTTAATAGCTGAGTAATATTCCATTGTGTGTCTAGACCACAGCTTGCTCAGCCACTCATCTGCTGTTGGACACTTGGGTTGCTTCCAGGTTTGGGCTGTTACAAACTGTGCTGTTATGAACACAGGTGCACACAGATCTCTTTGGATGGGTGTGTTGGGTTCCTTAGGATCTATCCCCAGGAGAGGAATTGCAGGGTCACAGGGCAGGTCCACTTCTTGCTTTCTGAGGGTTCTCCAGACTGTTGTCTTCACAGGGGCTGGACCACTGACATTCCCACCAGCAGTGCAAAGGGCTCTTTTGTCCTCACAGCCTCTCCAGCACAATGGTGATTCTTCTGAGTGTGCACAAGCCTGTCTGGGATAGCACTGGAGGCTGAGCGCCCTCTATCAGCGTGGAGGACCTGCCAACAGCCAGTCTTCACTTCTAAATCCGGGAGTCTGAGACTTGGGGTGTGGGATGATGATGTCACTGAACCCCCAATGTCAGCTGGGGAGGAAGGCTGAGGCGCCAGGTGGGAACCTAGCCGTATACAAGAACATTCAGACGGTGTCCTGTCCTGAGAGCACCAGTCAGCTTGTAGTTCACAGAGGGGGGGGGTGTAGCAGGACAGACAGAAGGACTCCCTCTCCTGAGCACCAAGGGCTTGTTCCAATGGCTCAACAAAAGCAGCCTTCCCTTACTGTCCTCCTTGAGTTATAGACAGGTGAGTTTTTTGGTTTTGGTTTGAGTCTACTTGAGTAGAGAGAAAATTCACCTGTTTGTTTTTTAGATTGGACAATCTGTGACTGAGCTCCTGTGCCTTCTGTCTTGCCATTAAATCTTCTTTATTGTATTTTACTGAGATACAGAGAGAGAGAAGAGAAAGAGGAGGAAAGAGAGCATGAGAGAGGGGAGAGAAAGGAGGAAGAGTGGAGAGAGGGGGAAGGGAAGGAGGAAGAGAGAGAGATATCAGAGCTCAGCTCTGGCTGGTGGTAGTGCTGGGGATTGAACCTGGGATCTCAAGAGTCTCAGACAAGAAAGCCTTTTGCAGGACCTTCATGCCGTGTCCCCAGCCTGAGTCCTTTCAAGCACCACCCTCATGCCATGCCAGGTCTGAGGACAGGGTGGCCAGCCAGCAGGACCACACGTCTCCTCCCAAGCATTTGGGCTTGTGAAAGACTCCATGGAGGATGTGTGTAGTGTCAGGATTTCGTGACCTCGGGGAGTCCCTCTTTGTGGAATCCTGACCTGACATCTTGAATTAGGCCCCGCATGGGCCTCCACCCCGAGTCTCAGAAAGTGCTCTAAGAAAAAGGGTTTTTCACCCAGAAAGAATTCTGGTCCACACTCCCAGAGAGGGATAAATGTTAGGGAGAGATGACCAGAGGGCTCTGAACCCCAGTTCCATCAGGACCTGATGGGTCTGCCACCAGGAATCTTATTATTTTTTTTTTTCCCATCACTGAAAGGGGAGTGAAAGGAGGAAGCCAGGAGCTGTTTCTCTCATCTGAGAGACAAGAGGAAATAAGAAAGGACACTTGAAAGAGTTAATAGATGTAGGTGTGACTCAGAGAGGAAGTGAAGGCAGGCCCATAGACGTGGATAAGTCTGGGTGAAAAAAGAGAGAGATTTAGATATATAGTCAGCCCGCGTCTGTGACCTTGGGGATAATTTGTACAGCTTCTAATTGAAGGAGTGGAGGGCTCTGGTGGTAGGAGTGGTGTGAAATTATACCCCTATGTGGTATAGCTTTGTAAATCACTAGTAAGAAATTTTTAAAAAGAGGTTCCTGGGGAGCTGTTGGTGTTAAGCCCACATATCACCATGTACAAGGACTTGGGTTCGAGCACCCGACTCGCCACCTACAGGGGGAACCAGAGATCCCAGGTTCAATCCCCAGCACTACCACCAGCCAGAGCTGAGCTCTGATATCTCTCTCTCTTCCTCCCTTCACCATAAGTGGTGAAGCAGGGCTGCAGGTGTCTCTCTTTCTATCTCCCTTCCCCTCTCAATTTCTCTCTGTTCCAGCTATAACCCTGGTGATAACCCAAACAAACAAACAAACTGGGCGGTGACCTACTTGGTTGAGTGCACATGTTACAAAGCTCAAGGATCAAGGTTCAAGCCCCGGGCCCTGCCTGCAGGGAAGCTTCCACAGTGCTGAAGCAGGGCTGCTTATCTTTCTCTCCCCACCCCCACCTTTCTTGATTTCCTTGCTCTGTATTCAATAAACACATAAAATTATTTTTAAAAAGTGTCTGGGGGCCAGGCGGTGGTGCACCAGGTTAAGCACACACAATACAGTGCACAAGGACCCAGGTTCAAGCCCCTGGTCTCCACCTGTAAGGGGAAAGCTTCACCAGTGGTGAAGCAGGCCTGCAGGTGTCTCTCTGTCTCTCTCGCCTCCCCTCTCAATTTCTCTCGGTCTCTATCCAATAATAAATACATTTTTAAAAAGTGTCTGGTGGCCATGGACGATTCCTGCAGGCACAGAGCCCCAGCACTAGCCCTGATGGCAGAAACAAATCAGCAAGCACACTGAGAGTGAGAGCAAGCAGGTGATGGTTGGTTATCCTGAACACCACCAGGACCGGAAGAGCTCTGCTCCACAAGGCAGTGAGGAAGACCTGGAATGGGCCTGGTGACAGCACCTTGGCTATTCCTTCTCGCAGGAGAACAAAAACGTGTCTCGGAGCATGTGCTGTGTCAGAACACCCCTGGTCTCAGCACAGTGAATTGAAACCAGGTGGGAGGCCCTACAGCTGCCGTGTGGGGGTGCCAGCTCAGGGCTGGGTCTCAGGAACAGGAGGGCACACCTGGCAGGGGGCTGGAAACGGGCACTGGCTCCCTCAAGGCTGGTGGCAGTCTCACCCCCGGGCGCCGTGGCAGCTGTGATGATCTCCTGCAACAGCTGGGTGGAGGCGTCTGGGCTGTGATTCTGCAGAGCCCTTGGAAGGGGTGGGGGCAAAGGCTTGCCAGCAGCCTCCCAGAAGCCCCGTGGTTGCAGAGAGCCCAGTGCTGGCCTGAGTGGCAAAGCACGAAGGAGCTTCACTATCCTCTCAGTGCTGTGCCGCCGTCTCCCTCAGCTCTGTAAATAGCTTCTTGTTGTGAGCGTGCGCTAGAAAATACCACCACCCCGTGTGTGTGTGTGTGTGTGTGTGTGTGTGTGTGTGTGTGTGTGTGTGTGTGTGTGTGTGTGTATTTTGTTGAAATCAACCCCAGGACATCATACTTGGAAGGTACGTGATTTACTGATGAACCATTTTTCTAGTCCAAAGTTTAGTTTTATTACCATTGCATGAGAGACAGAGACAGAGAGAGAGAGAAAGAGAGAGAGAGGGGAAGGAGAAGGAAGAGGGGAGAAAAGAAGGAGCAGGAAGAGGAGGAGGGGGGGAGGAAGAGGAGAAGGAAGAAGAGAAAAGGAGCAAGAGAAGGCCGAAGGGGGGAAGGGGGGAAGAGAAGGAGGAGAAGGGAAAAAAAGAAGGAGGAAGGGAAGGAAAAGGAGAAAGACACCGAGGCACTGCACCACATGGGCTGGGGAGGCAGTACAACAGTTCTGCAAAAGCCTTTCCTGCCTAAGTTCTAAGGCCCCAGGTTCAAGCCCCATCACCTGAGTAGGGCTCTGGTCTCTCGCATTTATCATTAAAATAAATATATAAATAAAAGGTATTTTGTTAATTGAGAGGGTGCTTGACAGTGCAGTCACTGACATCTGTATACAATTTCATTATAGAAAAGACCCCCCAGCATTTTCTTTCTATCCTTCCTTCCCTTGAGTCCTTTGCTTTGGTGCAATACACCATGGCCAGTCCACGGATATTTTTAAAGGATGCCCCCAGTGGGAACAGCCTCCTAAGCCCCTCAGCTGGACAAAGGAGCTGGCAGCCTCTCTGGTGAGCTGAGTCACAGCACATCACAATCTATGGTGACCTACCTCTTCTAGAATGTTCCACACAGGGTTCTCCCACAGCCCCTGTGGAGTGTCACATAATAGGATGGGCATTCATGTCACACACTTTACTGTTTGACTTATGCCCGGTGCTCAGTGAATCACCAAGCAGGAGGATGGCCTAGAGAGGGAGGTGGCTCAGTGCTAGAGCACAGAGTGTGTGAGCCTGAGATCCCAGAGTCCCCAGGTCCCATCCCCAGCACCACATGTGCAACAGCAAAGCAGTGAACTGGTTCCTCTGTCCCTCACTCCCTTCTTCCCCGCTCATAAAATAAATCAATATGGGGCCAGCTGGTGGCACACAGGTTTCCGCGGACATGTTACCGTGCATAAGGTTCCATGTTCGAGGTCCCGCTCCCCACCTATGGGGGGGCTTCTCAAGGGGTGGAGCAGGTCTGCAGGTGTCTAGGAGGTAGCGGAGGGGGACAAGTGCAGGACTTGCAAGTATGAGGTGCGGAGTTTGCTCCTGATGCCGTGCGTGCCAGAGTAATGCTCTGGATGTCCCGCCTCTTTAATATTCATATTTAAAGAACACACGCTGTGGAGAAACAATTTGCAAAGGATGTATTTATAAACCTCTTCGTGTGTTCTTGCCAAAACGACGTAAAATTGTCACATTTGTCTATGTATACACCCTCAGAAGTAAGATTTTAAAATTCATTTAAAACTCACCCAAATGAGATTCAGTGTTTCTCGAACCCATTTGGTAAGAAAATAAAAATGCTGTAACTTCTGGTTGATTTGTGAGAGCTGACAGGAAGAGAGGGAGGAGCTGACTTCCATTTAAAAAAAAAAAGCTGTGTAAATGTGGATAGAACTTAAAAAAATAAGGCTCAAGGCTGGCTGGTGGCACACCTGGTAGAGCACACATCACAGTGTGCAAGGACCTGGGTTCAAGTCCCCAGTCCCCACCTGCAGGGGGTAAGAAGCTTCACAAGCAGTCAAACAGTATCGGCAGTTTGCAAATCTCCCTCTCCCTTTCTCCTCTCTCCCCTCCATATCTTCCCCTTTCAATTTCTCTGTACTAAATAAATCAATAATTAGGAAAACAAACGTCACTGATTCTTTCCTTAGAGTCCTTTAACCACAAAACCAAAAGTCACATGGAAAGGAGCTGAGATCAGGAGACAGAGCCCACAAGCACCTCATGACTCTCCTGGCGCCATGAAACACACTTCTTTCACCACAACCCCGTCCCAGAAACACCCACTGAAAAGGCCGGATGCACCTTTGAAGTGTTAGAAGATGGCAGACGGATATGATTCCTCCTTATCTACCCTTAGTTCAGGTTTGCATGCATATGTGGACACACAGACAGACAGACAGACACGACACACACACACACACACATGCTTATACCACGCTCAGTTCAAAACTTTTTCCTCTGAAGACACACAGTGGAGAATAATTCAATATTCTCTGCAGAGATTTCCAGTTCCCTGCCCAATGTACCCTGCTCCCAAGAAGCAGAAAAGAGGGAGAGCATAGACATAGACAGCATAATGGTTATGCAAAGAGACTCTCACGCCTGAGGCTCTGAAGTTCCAGGTTCAGTCTCACACCACCATACACCAGAGCTGAGCGATGCTCTAGTTAAAAAAAAAAAAAAAAAAAAAATCCAGCCTTGGGACTTGTAAGAAGGTAGCTCACATATTGAGAATCTCATCTCTGGCATTTGGTGTTGTGGGAACTGAACCCCACCTCTTAAACAGATGAAGAAACAGTAACATTGAAAATAAGAGCATCTGGAGTCAGGCGGTAGCACAGTGGGTTAAGCGCATGTGGCGCAAAGCACAAGGACCGGCATAAGGATCCTGGTTCGAGCGCCCAGCTCCCCACCCGCAGGGGAGTTGCTTCACAAGCAGTGAAGCAGGTCTGCAGGTGTCTGTCTTTCTCTCCCCCTCTCTGTCTTCCCCTCCTCTCTTCATTTCTCTGTGTCCTATCCAACAACAACATCAATAACAACAACAATAATAACTACAACAACAATTAAAAAAAAAGAAAACAAGAGAGTCACTGTGAAGGCAGCAAAGAAAGGCCTTGCTATGTGGAATATGGGGGGAAAATAAGAGAACCATACAAAAGATCAATAAAGCTAAATGTTGATTCTTCAAAAGAGTAAACAAAATTGACAAACCCTTGGGCAGATGCCTGTCTGTCCCACAGCCCATGGCAGACAATGACAGGATGATCACAGCCCAAGAATTGGGGCCTAACAGTTCTGGAGTGAAGTACACACATGATCACTCACTCACTCACTCACTCACGCACTCACCCACCCACTCATTCACTCACCCACTCACTCACTCATATGCACACAGGCCAGCTCTCATGTGAAGCAGGGCCATGCTGGAGAGTGAAATAATTGCACCTTGTTGAGCTACAAGCGGACTGAACAGCAGGAACAGCTGCGGGATAATGGAATCATCATCTGCTGCAAAGCAGATCCTGAACATGGCTTGAGCCCACAGCATCTCTGGAGACTGTCATCTCAGAATTCTAGTGACCAGCTAGTGAAATGGCCAGTTTCCAAAAGACAGCTGAGGGCTTGAAGCTGAAAAACCTGGGAAAGCCAGTCTCTAGGTTCATTTTACATATTCCTGTGTGTGGATTCTGGGCCTCACTGGGCCACTTTTTCATTCAGATGAAGAAATGAGACTGGGTAAGTGGGGGGTGTGGGGGGAGCCAGGCAGTGGCACAACAGGTTAAGTGCACATGGCGCAAAGCACTAGGATTGGGGTAAGGATCCTGGTTCGAGCCCCCAGCTCCCCACCTGCAGGGGGTTCACTTCACAGGCAGTGAGGCAGGTCTGCAGGTATCTGTCTTTCTCTCCCCTCTCTGTCTTCCCCTCCTCTCTTGATTTCTCTCTGTCCTATCCAACAACAATGACAGCAATAACAACAACAAGGGCAACAAAAGGGGAACATAAAATGAATAAACAAACATTTAAAAAAAGGGAAATGAGACTCAATTCTGCCTCCACCCCTCAAAAAATGAGAGAAAGAGAGAAAGGGGAGGATGAGGAGGAGAAGGAGGAGAAGGAGGAGGAGAAAGATGAGGAGGAGGAAAAGGGGAAGGAGGAGGAGGATGAGAAGGAGAAAGTGAAGGAGGAGGAGGATGAGAAGGAGAAAGTGAAGGAGGAGGAGGATGAGAAGGAGAAAGTGAAGGAGGAGGAGGATGAGAAGGAGAAAGTGAAGGAGGAGGAGGATGAGAAGGAGAAAGTGAAGGAGGAGGAGGATGAGAAGGAGAAAGTGAAGGAGGAGGGAGAGGAGGAGGAGGAGGAAGAGGAAGAGGAGGAGGAATAGAAGGGAAAGGAGATGAAGATGACAACTGCAGAATTCTCCTGTACCACGGCATCTTCCACGAGGTGCAAGGATTCGAGTACCCTCCACGGTCTGGTCTGAAAATGGCATTAAAGGAACAGCCTTTGCTGGGCTGAGCAGTGGCACACTGGGTTGAGTGCACATGTCACAATGCAAAGACCCGAGTTCAAGTCCCTAGTCCCCAGCTGCAGGGGGGAAGCTTCACAAGTGGTGAAGCAGGTCTGCTCTCTGTCTGTCTCTCCCTGTTTGCCCCATTCCACTCAGTTTCTGTCTCTAAGCAATAAATAAAATAAAAAGGAAGTGGCCATTGGTGCTGGGTTTCAAATCAAGATTCCTGATTTTCTCTGAACTGCAAATCTCAAGAGCCTTTGCCCACCTCTCTGGGAATGCCCCCTCCTCAGTGCTCACAGCTGCTGCCCTCTTGTCCCAGTTCTCTGAATGGCATGTTCCTGGAAGCTATGCCTGGTCTCCCAGCCCTTCATGTCCTTGCTCCAGTGGTTTCTCTTAAATGTGTGTCCGCAGCTGAGCCTATAGCCTGGACGCCAGGCCCCCACCTCCTTCTGCCTGTTCAGCAGCCCCTCTACCGTTCCCTCACAGCCCCTCACACACGCTCGACTCCAGGTCTGTCCCCACACACTGCCTGCTCTCACAGAAGCCACACTCACTCATCCCAGGGGATGGTGAGAATCTGTTTCTGAACCTCCTGCCTGTGGTGAGAGGGGAGAATCCACAGGGCAACGATCACACTCATTCAGCATGTGGAAATAGCATGTCCCTGGTGCAGAAGCTCCGCCAAGGCCACGTCTGATTGACTCAGGGAGGAATCCCCTTGGCGTTTGGAGTGTGCCCGGTGACTGCGGGCAGAACAGTGAAATGCTTGTGCCCTGTCTAGGGGGTGCAAAATCAGCCAGCAATCAGCCCTGATTTTCTTTATTGGGTTGTGAGGTGGCATGGAAAGGCTAGACTCTGTCTTTTCTTTTTTTATTTTTTATTTTTGAGACATAGAGATATAGAGATAGAAGAAAAGAGAGGAATGAGAGGGGGGAAAAGAGAGAGAGGTAGAGAGAGGAGAGAGAGAGGAGATAGAGAGGTAGAGAGAGGATTGAGGCAGGTAGAGAGAGAAGGAAAGAGAGAGGTAGACAGAGGAGAGAGATGGGTAAAAGAGGAGAGAGACGAGAGATAGGTAGAGAGAAAAAAAGAGAGACAGAGATAGAGATAGATAATGACATGGAAGCTTCCTTCAACGTGGCGGGTGCTGGACTCGAACCTAAGTCACACACATGTCAGGGCAGTGCACTATTGCAGCAAGTGGTTCGGACAGCTCCAGGCTGAACTCTTCACATCATTTTTCCATCGTGGGGTTGTGAGAGCTGCCGTTCCCAGCACCGTTCTGAAATGGGGCAGAAGCTGCCACCACAGCACATCTGCCTGGCTTCCTTATTTCCCCCTGAGGAGACCTCTGGGCAGAACTCAGCAGCCCAAGTACATGAACAGTTGTCTGAGAAATGAGTGTGAAAGCAGGTTGCATTCAGGAAAACTAGTGGTTCCGCTAAAAAAGAGAATCAGAAGCCAGGTATGCACAGCCAAGAATAGCTCGTTTGTTCATATGAATTGAGTCTTTGTTTGGAGAAAGGGAGAGATAGGGACAGACTTGACCAAGTGCCTACTACATTAAAGTATATTAGAAAGTCACTGTAGTCAAGACTGCCGGTACTGGAACCAAAATAGACAGACGGACTGGTGGAATAGACTTGAGAGCCCAGAAGTGACCTCTCACACCTATGGAGGGACATCTCATTTTAAACAAGGGGGCCCAAACTCAAACCCCGCTGGGTTGGCTCCAGAGTCCACACCTCAGACCTGGAATGAAATAGAGGAGACATTTATAAATCCTCTTTCTTAAAAGAAGTGATACCTTAATTTATTATTCATATTAAAGCCCTCTGCCAGGGGGAGCTGCCCATATTTGCACTCGAAGGCGAACCCTCCAGTGTCTACAGCCCGAGAAGTGATGGGTCCAGGGTATGGAAGCAGAGTCAGCCATGAAAGGGAAACCATCAGAGTTCTGGCTCCCCCACTTCCTGTCCACCTCCAAAAATCTCTTGGCCTCGTCTCTTCATTTTTGAGTTTTGCACTTTGATTTTCCCTTTGGGTGATGGGGTTTATTTTTGGGAGGTGGGGTGGCTGGGGGAGATTTAACTTTTTTTTTCCTGCAAAACAGTTCAACAGTGAAGATTCAAGTGTCATAACTAAGGTAAGTCCCAGAGGGGGAGAGGATTTCTCCCTAGAAATGAAGGCTGGTGACCATTCCAAGGCACTTACACCAGGCCAAGCACCACCCTCCTGATTTGCTGGGAATAGACTGAAAAACTCAAACCTATGTTCAACAGTTGGGAGTTAAATTCTTGCCACCAGCTATGCAGAAGTGATCCCCTACTCCACCTCTCTCTTTCTCTCTCTCTCTTTCTTTCTCTCTCTCTTTCTCTCTCTCTCAATAGGTTTTGCAAATGCACAGAAAGAATAAATCAAACTCCTTGTTTCTTTTTTAGATCTGTCCCCAAAAGAGCTATATTCCTGTCACTGAGACCTAAACCCACAACTTCCTTGAGCCCCATCATGGGTACACTAAAGTCAGCCCTTAAAAGAGATCATGGGATATGGATGGGATTATGCAAAGGTCTTTCTTCCACCATCAGCACCTGTAAACATCACACCAAAAATGCAGTGCCAGCATTTGAATGGCACATTCCACACTGACCCTGCCTTCTAGTGTGGGTACGAGGAGGAAGATTTTGCTTTGTTGCTAAACAATATGAACTGTATGAATTCTCCCTTTAAGAAAGATCAAGGACACTTTTTTTTGTTTTGTTTTGTTTGGGCTTTCAAATTCGATTTCCCTTTAGCAAGACAAATAGCTATTTCAATCAGCTTTCCCCACTCAGCTCCTGCCTTTCTGCTTTCTCTCCCTCTCTCAACCCTCCCCCCCCCATCTCTCCTGTAATGTAAATGCCTACTTCCAGACATGCCACCACTTAATGAGCAGTGATGAAAGTGCAATCAGAGAATGATTTCAAACTCTCCCCTCAGAGTACCCCTGATCAGCATTGATGTCTCTGATAAACATCAGCCCCTCTTCTGCTATGGGCCGGGAAGCTCGGCAGGTGGCAATGGTCGCTCCAAGAACTGGCTGTGCCAGTTGTTGTTTTTTTTAATGGGCAAGCTGTTTATTCAGCAGGAGGATGGCTCTTTAAACAAATCTCACTTTTGCACCACACCCTCCAGGGTTTTGCCTGATGAAGGGCTTCAGGGGAGACAGTTCCGGTGCAGGGCTTCAGATCAGGACCCGTGGGCCCGGGGCTGAATTCCCTGAGATGACACAGTCCAATGTGGAAGACAGAGCCAAGCACAGACCTGCTAGCCCAGCACCCTCTTCAGGCTTTACCTTCTCCCTGGTTCCCAAGGAATGGCACGCTAACCACCTAGCTGCTGCTTGTACTCATCCCAGGAGCTCCTTTCTATGCGGAATAACCCAGGGAGGGGGGGAGGGTGGGGGCGGTAGGCACCTTCCCATAGCCAGAAAGAGGATAATCTCCAGGGATGTGCTCCACCCAGCCTGCCTTCCTTCCTTCCCTCTCTCTCTTTCTTCTGTTTTTTATATTTATTTATTTTCCCGTTTGTTGCCCTTGTTGTTTTTCATTGTTGTTGTAGTTATTGTAGTTATTATTGTTGTCATTGTTGTTGGATAGGACAGACAGAAATGGAGAGAGGAGGGGAGACAGAAAGAGGGAGAGAAAGACAGACACCTGCAGACCTGCTTTACCACCTGTGAAGCAACTCCCCTGCAGATAGGGAGCTGGGGGCTCGAACCTGGATCCTTATGCCGGTCCTTGCGCTTTGCACCACATGCACTTAACCCTTTTTTTGTATTTCTTTTTTAACCCCACCAGGGTTATGGCTAGGGCTCAGTGCTGGCACTACAAACCCACTCCTGGTAGCCATTTTTCCTTTTCTCTTTTATTGGATAGGACAGAGAAAAATTGAGAAAGGAGAAGGAAATGGCACAGATGACTAAGACAAAGGCTCCTGGGAACATTCCTAAAACAGCCTCTGAGCTTCCTTCCACCCTTAAGGTCCCTGCTTTCATCTGCCCTGTTCCTACTTTATGGTTCCTGATTGTTAAACAATCTGACCTGATTTATATCTTACTGCCTTTTAGCCACCAAGCTGCAGATGCTACCATGACACCATCTTGACCTCCCTGGGCAGACGCCCTCACCCATGTGTCCTGAAGCCTCCCCTCCCCTCCCCAGAGCCCTGCCCCACTAGGGAAAGACAGAGACAGGCTGGGGATGTGGATCCACCTGCCAACACCCATGTCCAGTGGAGAAGCAATGACAGAAGCCACTTTTTTCATTGTATCTGTTTAAGCACAAACTTATTTTATTTTATTGAAGATTTTATTTATTTATGAACACAAGATAAAAAACAGAGCATCACTCTGATGCATGAAATCCCTGGATAGAACTCGGGGCCATGGTGAGCACACACTTTAAATTTGAAGGAGGCCAATTTATCTGTATTTTTCCTATCATTGTGCATCGAAGAATTCCAGCTTAACCCAATGCTACCAAGAATGATGACTATGCTTTTCCTCTTTACAAAGCTATCATTTTAGCTCTAACATTTGCATGCTCAGATCATTTCCTGTTAACTTCCTGTGAATTATTTTGATCTCATCGTAACTGTTGTAATGAATGTATATGCACAGAGGCTCAGCTCAGTTCTCTGCGTGTGGACTTCTCACTAGCACAGCGTCATTCACAGGTGGCAAGCACCTTTTACCCATCAAGCCCTGTTGGAGAGTCTCACTCCGTGCCCAAATTTGAAGTTCCAGGGGGAAGAGATCCGAACTGCTGAGTCACGTCTGTGCGGACGGTTTCAGCACAGGCAAGGGGATGGACCGACAGACAGACAGACAGACGGGGGAGACAGAGACCGTGGTGTTTAGAGAAGCCCTCCACACAAGGCTTCCTGAAAAGACCTTCCTGCCTTCAAATGTTGCACACCACCCATCTCCAGCTCTCATTCCTCCATGGAAATGGAGTGATAACAGGAACAAACAGATGGTTTCATTCCTCCTTCTCTCCCCAACTGTTTACCAGCCTGTAGATAAAGCTGCGTGGACCTCATGCAGCCTCGCAGAGCATTTCCAGCCTTGACCATGGATACGGAGACTTCATCGGGTTCTATTTTCTCTAAAGCCTCTCTGTGCACCCACAAAGAAATGCGGTGTCCAGAACAAGCACCCTCCATGTTCCATCCTATTGTAGATCAGAATTCAAACCAAGGAATCATTTTGAAATCAATGCTTTGTTCCACCTCAGCATAGTGCTTGGATCAAAGACCACGCAGGACAGCCCAGCTGGAGAGCATGCCACTTTGTGTCACTGTGCCGCTTTGTGCCACTTTGTGTCGCTTTGCTGTGTGCATGAGCCAGGCTCAAAGCAGCCCCCCCCCCACGACTGAAGGAAGCTTCAGTGATGCAGTCTCTCTTTCTTAAATTTCATTTATTTTGATTTTTAATGAGATAGATATATAGAGAGTGACACACACACACACACACACACACACCTAAAGCATCATTCAGCTTGGGCTGATGGTGGTGCTGGGGACTGAACCTGAGACCTCAGAGCCTCAGGCAGGAAAGCCTTTTGCAGAACCATCATACTATCTTCCCAACTCCTATGGTCTTGGTCTCTCTCTCTCTCTCTCTCTCTCTCTCTCTCTCTCTCTTTCAACCAATCAAGCCTTTTGCAGAACCATTATACTATCTTCCCAACCCCTATGGTCTTGGACTCTCTCTCTCTCTTTCAACCAATCAAGCAATCTATCAATCACAGGGAACTTTTTACTCCATTACTATTCAAATTATAAGAAAACCAGTGCTTCCTTTACATGTCAAATTTCAGTCATATTGTCTTAATAAGAAAAAAAGAAATTCTTTTCAGTACTGGCTTACCTCTAGATATTCTAGACACCAGTGTGACTCTGGAGACAGAAAGACAAGTGGTTTTTTGTTTGTTTTTAAAGCAAGGTTTTATACCAGATTGCTTAAACTGATAGAACCAGCTCTCTGTCCTATGAGTTTTAATAGCTTATCTTCTGAGCTTTAAAATAGTATTTCTTTTGTTCACTCAGATTCTATTAAGGGACACAGAACAATTTAAACTCATATCCATCTTGGGGCCAGACGGTGCTGCACCTGGTTGCACACACATGTTACAATGTGCAAGGACCTGGGTTCGAGCCCCTGGTCCCTGTCTGCAGGGGGAAAGTTTCATGAGTGATGAAGCAGGGCTACAGGTATCTCTCTGTTTCTCTTGCTCTCTGTCTCCCCTCTTCCCTCTCAATTTCTGGCTGTCTCTATCAAATAAATAAAGATAATAAAACTATTAAAAATCATCTTATCTGTGGTCAAAATTTTTCTAGGTTTTAGGCTTCATGTTTGCTTATCAGACACAATTGTATACATTTCAGTTTTCAGAGCAAGCCAGCTTTCTCATCTCTAGACACTTCATTTGACTGTGTTTTTAATTTATTTATTTTTAACTATTAAAAATTTTAATAGGTTTTCTATTTTGTCTATGTATCATAGTTTTCCTTATTATTATTATTATCTTTATTTATTGGATAGAGACAGTCAGAAATCAAAAGAGACAGTCAAAAAAGAGGGAAGGGGGTGATAGAGAGGGAGAAACACAGAGAGACACCTGCCGCCCTGCTTCACCACTCATGAAGCTTTCCCCCTGCAGGTGGGGACCAGGGGCTCGAACCTGGGTCCTTGAGCATTGTAATATGAGTGCTCAACCAGGCCCCTATGACTGCGTTTTTTAATGGGAGGGATATTGATTCATAACATCACTTAGCTTCCACTATGTAACCTTTTAAAAACAATCATGCCCACTAGAACTCCAGCTTCTGACCATTGCCAGACTTTCTGGCCTTTTCATAGGGTCACTCACCATTTTTACTACTTCTTTAAAAAAAAAAAACTTAAACACTTATTTTATTGACAAATACAGAAAGGGTGGGGGAGATATCAGAGCACTATCAACTCTGATTTATGGTGGTTTGGGGAATTGAACCTGGACACCAGAGCCCCGGGTGGGGGTGGAAAGCCCTTTTGCATGACCGTGATGTTACCTCCCCTGCTCCTCACTGCTGCTTTTCCTGTAACCCCACTCCTCTCCAGGTGTTTTGTTTGACTTAGTTCACTCATTTTGCTTTGCTTCTCCTCTTCTGGCATCTCTAAGTGAGGCTAATGCTTTCATATCCACATATTCTGTGGCAAGTTCTGTTCTTCAGTTAGTTTCAAAACTTTTAATAAATTTTTTGGATTCTGCCACCTCTCTTGTTGGCCATGAAACACACCTTGTGAGAAGCTGAATACCTGGGAGTTGAGTTCTAGACCTGAAGACTCCCAAAGGGTGGCTTTGGGGTGGCTCAGAGGTGGGTGAGATGAATTTAAAGCATGAGGTCCTGAGTTTGATCCCCGGTATCATATGTGCCAGAGTGATGCTCTGATTCTCTCTATGGATCGTCAATCAATCTATTGATTAATCAATCAACAAAACAGGAAACAATAGGTATCGGCGAGCCTGTGGAGAAAAACCAGCTTTCTAGTCCTTTTTCCAACTAGGACACCATCTCCCCAGACAATAACCTGGGTCCACCTCCATATCAGATGTCAGGCTCAGGCAAAAACGAGTTGGGTCATAGGCCCCTTGGAATAGACCTAAAATAGACCTACTAGCTTTTTCCAAAACAGGGACCCCAAACCTTCACCTGCAATATTCTTGCCTTTAGGTTCATGATTAGTCAACAATTTGATTTGCTTTATATCTTAACTTTTTTTTCAGCCACCAGATTCCAGATGATACCATGATGCCCTGGGCAGACAACCCCACCAATGTGTCCTGGAGCTCTGCCTCCCCAGAGTCCTGCCCCACTAGGGAAAGAGAGAGACAGGCTGGAAGTATGGATCCACCTGTCAACGCCCATGTTCAGCGGTGAAGCAATTACAGAAGCCAGACCTTCCACCTTCTGCTCCCTATAATGATCCTGGGTCCATACTCCCAGAGGGATAAAGAATAGGGAAGCTAACAGGGGAGCGGAGTGGCTGTGGAGTTCTGGGTGATATCAACTGTGTGGAATTGTACCCCTCTTACCCTACAGTCTTATCAATATTTCCAGTTTATAAATCAGAATTTAAAAAAAAAATGTAAAGAAAAAGGGACTCTGTTCCATGGCCGGTGGGAATGCAGACTGGGGCAGCTCCTTTGGATGACTGTGTGGACTGTCCTTAAACAAATAAAAATGGAGCCCAGCAATACCACTCTTAGGCATTTATCCAGTGGACACTCAGACACTAATTAGAAGGGACACATGCAGCCCTGTGTTCACAGCTGCATCATTCACAACAGCCAAAGAGGGGAGCAGCCCAAATGCCCATCCACACATGCCTGGATCCACAAGTTATGAGACATTTGTTCCATGAAATAGTACTCTGCAATCAAAGAAGATGATATTGTGACATAAAATAAAGCCAGGGTGCCATCAAAAGAAGGCACATATGGCTGCCAGGGGAAAGCAGAGAAATGCCTGTCAGGAAAGTGACAGGTAGAGAAATGGGACTTTACTTCAAAGCAGGCTTGAGAGTGTTTTCCATCTTTCACCAGCAACCTTCAGAGATTGGTCGTCTTTCTCGGATGGAATCTGTCACACTTTTGTGTCTTTAAAACCATCTGATGAAGTGTATTTCCCTGGGATGAAAGGGTTCCCCTGTGCTTTGCAATGAAGCATTCGAAACCCCACTGGTAACTTTTCAAACAAAGCCCGCTCCTTTGAAAGAATGATGTCTTCCTGGACTATACTGGGAGGGCTCTGACAGCTATCTGTAAAATCCGTTGTTGGCATTCCTCTCACAGTACTGCTCCATCACTGAGACCATCACCTCCTAAATATCCTTCCCTATACCTTTGCTTTTTTTTTCATTCCCTCAAAAACACTGTAGAATTCTGGGACATAGCTTCTCGCCTCTGACACGTGTAAATCTCAGTGCACCCACCTCCAAAGTTTCTGTGACACCCCCATCACAATGCCCCCTCTTCACTATTTATTCCACTCCCGCTCATGACCTGTTATTAACCTCTATGTTTTTCACAATCTGGCAGTTTTGTTGGCTTTGGATGGTATGTTGTCTCTGGACCAGATGGGGAAAAATGTTAGGGGAAGATGACCAGAGGGTTCTGAACCCCAATTCCATCAAGACGACAATGAACAGAAAGAGGTGCTCAGGTAGCCTTTGAATTAGTATTTTCATGTTCTTCAGTAAATATGTGAATATTGACATGTTTTTATAAAGAGGGTTATCTCTGGGACCTGATATCTTTTTAATTCTACTATTTATTTTGTTTTGGGGGGTATTTCTCGTATTGTAGAGTGAAATATAAAGAGAGAAGAGAAAGAGAGAGATTTTGATGTAGCAATAGGGTTGTATGTGGCTTGGAGGGGAAGAAAGGATTGGACTTGGAGGAAAAAGGGGGACAGTCATGCACAAATGCAGGCAGGCAGTTGTAGATATGATAGTTAACCCATGGCTGCAACCTTGGAAGAACCACAGAGGTTTGTGACAGAGGGGCCTGGAGTTCAGAACTCTGGTGGTGGGAATGGTGTGGATATATTCCCCTGTTAACATGCAATTTTGTAAATCAATATTAAATCACTAATAAAAAAAAAGCGAAAGAAAGAAGGAAAGACATATTCAGCACTGCTTCACCACTCCCGAAGCTTCCACCCCTGCAGGTGGAGACCAGTGGCCTGAACTCGGAACTTCATGCACTTTACTGAGTGCCACCACCTGGCCCCCGTTTTTATTTTTTTAAAGAAATTTCCAAACCCTATTCCACAAAGACAGCATCAACATCTCGCCCCTAGACTTGCTAATGAGATTCACCAGTAATGATCTGAAACAGTAATTATGCTAAGTGCTGTACTCATCAACGTCAAACTCCAACTGATTTTAAAGACCCACCATCCTGCAAATTGCCATCACAATCATATGCCTGAGCCAAGCAGTTTCACAGAGGCTAGTTAAGATGCAAAGCTCTCAGTAGATCGAGATAAACAGTCTCCATGATTTCAAGCTTGCATTGGTCTTTCACATGAGAAATATCTCATTTCCAACATATACCCAGAGCTCCGTCTGTCCCCTCTGTGAAGATAGGATGACTTCCATAGCAAGGAAGATAAAATGATCCAAGTTCACCAAAATTCACCAAAGGGAGGGATCATGAAGTTGGGTAAACCATGTGCTTCACATCATACACGCCCTGTTTATCTTGGTTTTTTTCACTGAGGACTGTACATGACCAAGTATGAACTTTCATGAATGTGAGTGAGTCTTGTGGTATCTGCTTTGTGCCAAATAGTCACAAGGTGTGGAGTGCTCTGAGGTGGCATCCCATCTGCAGGGAACTGAGAAATCACCAAGAGAGACTTCTGAGGTGCCAACTTTCATAAACAGGGTGCTGGTTAGAACACATGGAAGTTGAAACATGCGGTTAGGGTAGGATCCATAATACAGTGAAAACAAAGTACTTCTAAGGTCAAATACTTTATGGTTGCGTTAAGAAGGCCCACTAGGGAAAGAGGGAAAGAGACAAGTGAGAGTGAGAGTGAGAGTGAGAGGGAAGGAAAAGATGGAGAGAGGGAGAAATAGTACAGAATGTATTGAAATGTCTTGGCAGCTGGTGTTTTAAAGTGTGTGCTGGGGGCCGGGTGGTGGCGCACCTGGTTGAGCACATGCTACAACGCACAAGGGCCCAGCTTCAAGCTCCAGGTCCCCACCTGCAGGAGGAAAGCTTTGTGAGTGGTGAAGCAGGGTTGCAGGTGTCTGTCTCTCTGTCTCTCTCCCTATCTCCCCCCCTCCTCTCAAGTTCTGGCTGTCTCTATTCAATAAATAAAGTTAATTTTAAAAAAAAGTATGTGTTGTAGTCAGGGAGGGAATTCCATACATAGGCCTCTGCTTTAACCCCTAACACCACCAACTGTGTGCCATTCCTCTCTCTCTCTCTCTCTCTCTCCCCCTCTCCCTCTCCCTCTCCCTCTCCCTCTCCCTCTCCCTACCTCTAAAAATCTCTTTTGATGGATGTGAGACAACATCTAGGCAAGATCCCAACATACCAGGCCTGTACTGAACAACCCACTGGCTTCATTACTCTGCAAGGTCAGCAGGGATCTGTAACTTTTCAAACACTGAAAGATGTTGAAGGGCAAAAGCCCTACATGAGCCAAAGCTCCAGGCCAAAGTCACTGACGTCTCATATGGTGAGACTATGTGTGACTTGCTGACCACTGCAGCTGTAAATCTGCTGAAATCATAACAGGAATTCTAGTTAAGACTTTGAAGTTTACTTCCCATCACTAGTAAAGACTGTTTGAAAACTCCTTTGTTCTGTTTTTATTCCCTTTAACGATCTGTTCTGACTTTTGGTTGAATAAGCTGCTCTGGAATTCCTCTGATGCATCTTGAAACTGGCAACTGTAAGGCAAGGTAACCGATGATTGTACCTTCACCATTTACAGTCCTTCATCAGGGGCGTAGGTTGGTGACAACCCTTCTAGCTTCATGCTAGAGCATGACTCTTATTTATGCTTTCCCCCCAGGCCCTTGTACATGCTAGAGATGACTCTTATTTATGCTTTCCCCCAGGCCCTTGTACATGCTAGAGCATGACTCTTATTTATGCTTTCCCCCAGGCCCTTGTACATGCTAGAGCATGACTCTTATTTATGCTTTTCCCCCAGGCCCTTGTACATGCTAGAGCATGACTCTTATTTATGCTTTCCCCCAGGCCCTTGTACATGCTAGAGCATGACTCTTATTTATGCTTTTCCCCCAGGCCCTTGTACATGCTAGAGCATGACTCTTATTTATGCTTTTCCCCCAGGCCCTTGTACATGCTAGAGCATGACTCTTATTTATGCTTTTCCCCCAGGCCCTTGTACATGCTAGAGCATGACTCTTATTTATGCTTTTCCCCCAGGCCCTTGTACATGCTAGAGCATGACTCTTATTTATGCTTTTCCCCCAGGCCCTTGTACATGCTAGAGCATGACTCTTATTTATGCTTTTCCCCAGGCCCTTGTACATGCTAGAGCATGACTCTTATTTATGCTTTTCCCCCCAGGCCCTTGTACATGCTAGAGCATGACTCTTATTTATGCTTTTCCCCCAGGCCCTTGTACATGCTAGAGCATGACTCTTATTTATGCTTTTCCCCCAGGCCCTTGTACATGCTACAGCATGACTCTTATTTATGCTTTCCCCCAGGCCCTTGTACATGCTAGAGCATGACTCTTATTTATGCTTTTCCCCCAGGCCCTTGTACATGCTACAGCATGACTCTTATTTATGCTTTTCCCCCAGGCCCTTGTACATGCTAGAGCATGACTCTTATTTATGCTTTTCCCCCAGGCCCTTGTACATGCTAGAGCATGACTCTTATTTATGCTTTCCCCCCAGGCCCTTGTACATGCTAGAGCATGACTCTTATTTATGCTTTTCCCCCCAGGCCCTTGTACATGCTAGAGCATGACTCTTATTTATGCTTTTCCCCCCAGGCCCTTGTACATGCTAGAGCATGACTCTTATTTATGCTTTCCCCCCAGGCCCTTGTACATGCTAGAGCATGACTCTTATTTATGCTTTTCCCCCAGGCCCTTGTACATGCTAGAGCATGACTCTTATTTATGCTTTTCCCCCCAGGCCCTTGTACATGCTAGAGCATGACTCTTATTTATGCTCCCCCCCCCCAAATAATCCCTTCAGCATTCCCTGGATGGTTCTTTCTTAGTTACATCTGTTCTTCATTTCTTTCTTCTTTCATTTAAAAGATTAAGTTAGAGAGAGAGAGAAGATCACTGTTCACCTCTGATGGTCCTGGGGGTTGAATCTGGGTCTCTGATGTCTCAAATACGTGAGTCCTGTCTTCCCAGCCTCAGGCTACAGACGTCAACAAAGCCGTGAATACTCACTGCATGTCTGTCCTCACCTCACCTCCCATGTCCTCCCTCTCTAGACCTCAGTCACCCCCAACCTTCTGCTCAGGTCACTGGTGTTCTGTTGCTAAGAGAAGAGCACAGCGTTCTCACTGGAACTCCCTCAGCAGTTGACTGAGTTGACCTTTATCCTCTAGAACTTTACTGCCCACCCCACACTCATTTGATTCTTCTCTCCTATTCAGTATAATGAGGGAATCTTCTCAGTCTCTTTGGCTGACTCTTCTCCATTGAGCCCTTCTCAGATATTGGTGAGTGTTGGCCCTGGGTCAGTGTTGCTTCCTTCCTAATCATACAATCTCCCCAGGAGATCTCATTTACATACCAATTACAGGCTGCAGAGTTCCACATTAACATCTCTAGCTCCAGACTTTATTTACACTACAGTTTGGCATTTCTCCTGGGACATATTATAGAAGCCTCCAAATCCACTCTTCAACTCTTAGAAATCAACTCTTATTTCTACCACAACTTCCCCACACCCCAGTAAACAGCATGCCTCAAATCTGACATCTATCACTATGAGAACACTGAAATTAACAACTTCCCTCCCAATATTGTTTCTTTTGCTTCGCATGCATTCCAACACAATCCCTACCTGTTTAACTTTAGTAGATGTTGTGGATCTCTTCCCTCTAACCCAAGAAACTCTCCTTTCTCTTGCCTCTTTGAACTATTGCTAGTGATGAGGACCTGGCTACGCTCGCTCCTAAGTCCTGAAACCTGTTGTAGTCAGCAGCCTGAGAAACCCTTCCGAAAGGCGTAGCACACACGATGAGAGGCTAATCATAAATGCTCATGGCCGTGCAGTATTTACAGCAAAGGCTGGAAAGGAAGAATACCAGGTGATCTCCATTATAGCGACACGTGGGCGCAAAGGAAGTGAGAAAGACTGGATGAAACATCAGTAAACAGAGGTGGATTCCGGCAGACTGAAGGACTCAAAGGGAGAGGTTCACTTAATAGTTGACGCACAGGTTCACCTGCAGAGCCGACAGTCAGTTCAATCTCATTCCTCCTCTCTTGAAGTTATGTTTGTAAGAAAAAGAAAAAACCAGGAGTCAGGCTGTAGCGCAGCGGGTTAAGTGCACGTGGCGCAAAGCGCAAGGACCACAGTAAAGATCCCAGTTCGAGCCCCCGGCTCCCCACCTGCAGGGGAGTCGCTTCACAGGCGGTGATGCTGGTCTGCAGGTGTCTATTTTTCTCTCCTCCTCTCTGTCTTCCCCTCCTTTCTCCATTTCTCTCTGTCCTGTCCAGAAGTGACAACATCAATATCAACAACAATAATAACTACAACAACAATGAAAAACAACAAGGGCAACAAAAGGGAAAATAAATAAATACAAAAAGAAAAAAAGAAAAAGAAAAAACCAGGATAGCATTCACAGAAGACTTGACATTTGCAGTGGCTGGGGTGGGCACATGTTTTCTTTTCTTCTTAATATGGATTGATTTTTAATTAGGTAAGACGGAGAGAAATTGAGAGGGGAGGAGAAGATAGAGCAAAGGAAGAAAGACACCTGTAGACCTGCTTCACTGCTCGTGAAGCCTCCCCCCCCCTGCAAGTGGGGAGCGGAGGCTCAAACCCAGGTCCATGCACAAGGTGATATGTACATTCAGCTGTGTGCACCACCGCTGGCCCCCTCGGATGAGGCGAAAACAACAGGACAAGTAACGCATCCGGAAGTACCAACTGAAGAATTCCTTCGGATCAGAATTACTCTAGTATCACGTGACTGAGAAGTTTCTGGAGTTCGAGCATTATATGAACCCTTGGCTATTGCAAAATCTTTCCTGAAACCAACTGTAATATCACTGGGGTAAAGACTATGTGGTCATGGGGGACAGCTAGTGGCTCACTGGGCTAAACGCACATAGTAGGAAGAACAAGGATCCGGGTTTGAGCCCCCGGCTCCCCACCTGCAGGGGCGTCACTTGACAAGTGGTGAAGCAGGTCTGCAGGTATCTATCTTTCTCTCTCCCTATCTGTCCCTCCCCTCTCAATTTCTCTGTCCTATACAAAAAAAAAAAAAAAAAAAACTTGAAAAAATGGCCAAAGGAGCAGTGGATCTGTAGTGTAGGCACTGAGCCTCACCAATAACCCTGAAGGCAACAACAACAAAAAAGACTACGCGATCTCCATGACACCACACTCACACACACACACACACACACGCACGCACACACACACACACACGCACACACACACACACTCACACACACACACGCACACACACACACACTCACACACACACGCACACACACACACTCACACGCACACGCACACACACACACGCACGCACACACACACACGCACACACACACACGCACACACACGCACACACACACACGCACACACACGCACACACACACGCACACACACGCACACACACACGCACACACACACGCACACACACACACACTCACACACACACGCACACACACACACAGTCTCACACACACACACACTCACACACACAGTCTCACACACACACACGCACACGCGCACACGCACACGCACACGCACACACACACACTCACACACACACACACTCACACACACACGCACGCACGCACGCACGCACGCACGCACCCTCCAGGGGCCCCAAAATATCAAAATGAGTTGCTCTTCTTCAATCTCTCTCTCTCTGTCTCTCTCTCGCTCTCTCTCTCTCTCTCTCTCTCTCTCTCTCTCCCAGTGTGTGTTTCTGGTATTAAAACAAAGATCAGCTTGTTCAGTCTGAGCAGCGCCCTTGACTCCCAGGTGTTTCTCCAAGAAGACAGGTGAGCAGCTTCCCCACCGTGACCATTACCTGCGGACTTGGACCTCATCTCCCACACAGACAAAAGCTTCGCAGAGCTGGACTTCCCCACATTTCTCTCCTCCTGTCAGGCTTTGATCCCACATTTGCATATATTTATGCTTGATGGATCACCGTCAGCCTGTTCATTGTCCTTCAGAGTCAAGTTTACCCCTTTCTGAAGGATGAGCAGAACAGCTAAGGCACTGTCTGTCTCCAGCAGATGAGACAGTGACTCACCGTGGCCTCCTGGACTCAGGACCCACAACTGTTCACTGCGCCTCCAGGGCCTCATGGACACGTTCACAACAGGACCTCCTTCACAGTCTCTACAAACACTGTGATCCTAAACAGTCTGGCCTGTGGCCGTCTTGAACAGAGCGTAAGCTTGATGACTGGGTGGGCGGCTGACTTTTTTTTTTTCTTTTTTTCATTCCTCATTTAAACCATCATGACACAAATCACAGCATCCTGAAACATCTTGGCCTGGAATTTCTCCACGAGGCAGAAAGTACAGAGCTTTCAGTGATTATTAAGACAGGAGGCAGTACAAACTGGGAACAGCCCTGGAATTTCATTCTGATCAGCCTGAGAGGAGGACACTGTGATGAAGAGAGTTGTTGACATGGAATCCTAGCTTCTCAAAGACTCACTGCCATCTTCTTCTTAATTCTTCTTTTATTACAAATGCTTTGAAGTTTATTATTATTTTTTATTAGATATGACTGAAATTGAGGGAGTGGGGATCGAGACCCCAGTAGCACTGTTTCACCAGCAGTGAAGCTTCCCAATGCATGTGAGGACTTGGGGCTTGAACCCAGGTCCTTGTGCATGGTGACATGTGCACTCACTGCAGTTCACCACCACACAGTCTGAATGCTGTCTTCGACCTCACTCAATCTGTCACCAGTGATGTAAGCGACTCCCTTTGCATCATGGGAGACAGATCAAGGACAAAAGTATTAATTTGTCACTTACTAAGAGGGTGGAGAAAGCAGTGACAGGGGCTGGGTTGTGCCTCACTTGGTTAAGCACACATAGTATGAAGCACAGTGACCTGCGCAAGGATGCAGATCCGAGTCCCCTGACTTCCCACCAGTAGGGAGGACACTTCACAAGGGCTGAAGCGGCTCTGCAAGTGTCTCTCTCTCTCTCTCTCCCCTCTGTGTTCCCTTCCCCTTTCAATTTCTCTTTGTCCTGTCCAACAAAATGGAAATAAATGGCCACCAGGAGCAGTGGAATTGTAGTTCCAACACTGAGCCCCAATGATGGCCCTGGAGAAGAGAGAGTGAGAGAGAGAGAGAGGAGGAGGAGGAGGAGGAGGAGGAGGAGGAGGAGGAGGAGGAGGAGGAGGAGGAGGAGAAGAAGAAGAAGAAGAAGAAGAAGAAGAAGAAGAAGAAGGAGAAGAAAGAAGAAGAGGAGGAAGGGGAAAGGGAAAGGGAAGGGGAAGGGGAAGGGGAAGGAGAAGGAGAAGGAGAAGGAGAAGGAGAAGAAGAAGAAGAAGAAGAAGAAGAAGAAGAAGAAGAAGAAGAAGAAGAGGAAGAAGAAGAAGAAGGGAGGAGAGGAAAGGAAAGAAAAGAAAAGGAGAGGAGAGGAGAGAAAGGGAGGGGAAGGAGGAAGGGCAACGACCAAAGATCACTATGTAAGTCATGACTTCTCCAGCAAGGGAGAATTACCAAAGGAAGCGCTGCAGTCCTGACTTAAGAAATCAAAACAAAACAACAATGATCTCTGCCCAAAGCATATTCCCAGAAGCAGAGGGCAGGACAGAAGCTGATGAGCAAGCCGGCAGGGCGCAAGAAGCCCCTAGAGGTGGCCCGACCGAGCCCCGCTGCACCCGCTGTGTGCTTCAAATGTGCAGTTGGCCACACGCCCTGCCTGGAGGCCAGACTAAGGTTCATACTGAAGCCTGTTGCTTGAATTCTTCAAGAGGCAGCAGGAAAGCCTCACTCCTCTGCACTCTTCTCGGCCTCGTCTCAGGCTCCATTTGGTTTCGACGAGGGGCATTTCTTGCTGAGAAACCTCACCTGGCTCTCCACTAGCTGCCTCGGAGGAGTCCAGTTGGAGAGAGAATGAGTCTAGAAGATGGAGAGTCTCTGTCCCTTCATTCCACACTTGGCCTGGTGAGAAAGGGCTGACGAAAAGCAGGTAGAACAGCAGCCACCAAATGGCTCTTCCAGAGGTTTGCTCAAGGATGGAGAAGAAAGTCTGTCCTGGCGTGACCGTGAGGGAGGCATGCCATAGCCCTCTAGCCTCTGTAAGGTCAGTGACTCAGTGAGAGGGGATGGGACAGATGGTTTTTGGTTTTTTAATCCTAGAGCACCAAAGAGAAGGGAGAGTCCAATGGCAAGACCAGCCCATGATCACTTTTCGGGATTTGTTTCGGCCGACTAGTGACTGAACATCCGAAGAAGTCACGAACACTTCTCCAGTAAGATAGATGCACACTAACAGCCACTGCAGTGCTGTCTACCAGAGTCAACTCAAGTGCCCATGACAAGTGAGTGAATTACAAAATGGTGGTCAAAGCAAAAACTATGAAAGTCGAAAGTCACGGGCCCCTTGGAACACATCTAAAATAGACTTCCTCAATTCTTTGCACCGGAAGACCCTTATTCTCATCTGCTCTATCATTACTTTCTGGTTCCTGTTCATTATTCATTTTGTCCTGCTTTATATCTTAAAACCCTACAGCTACAGAATGGCTTTGCTCACATAGAATACAGACAACTGAATATACAAATTTGAAAAAAAATCAACCTATTTTCAAGACTGTGGGAGAACTAGAGCAGTTATCAATACGAGTGGGGATGGGGGGGCACAGACCTTTGGTGATGAGAGTGGTGAAGAAATAAATTATTTCATGTTTGCTCTTTGGTTCCTAAACCCTCAAGCCAACAGACACCCCAGGCAGGGCTGGACATGGAAGCCAGCAACTTCAGTCTCTTCCAGAAAAACCCACACACAGAAACAAACGGATGGCTTCCCGAATTGCATTTGCTTCACACTTAGAAAAGGGATGGAGACCCTGGCCTTCAAAAAAGGAACTCAAAATCACCCTCCGAAGTCCAAACACAGACACAAGCCGGTGTCAACATTTCTCAGGCTCCCACTTCCATAACCCACCTCGATGCAACTGAACAAAAAGGAGCCACTCCACACAGTCTAGCAACCCCACGGCTGGCACCCCAGCTCCCACGCAAGAGCAGAGCTGCGACGCTACCTGTTGGCGTTTTTCAAACTCCAGCTTGATTCGGGACTTGATGCAGTTGCAGGTGTCCTGGTAAGTCTGCTGCAGGGCCAGCTCCATGAGGTGCTTGTGGTAGGCACCCGCCAGGTTCCCGCAGATGAAGATGATCACGTTGGCCAGGATCTAGAAAGAGACAGACAGACAGAGAGGGAGTCACTCTGCGCAGGCTGGGGGTGACCAGCAGTCAGCAGAGGCGCTGATTCCTCCCGGGGCCACCTCTGTTTTTCCAAACAAGTCAAGGCCTGTCTCATCCATGCAAGAGTTTAGGAATAAGACAACCAGCGGCATGGATATGACCTATTATTTCATTTGCTTTCATCTGTGATTTTTTTAAATTATTGCTTTAATGTTGATTTATAAAATTATAAGATAACGGGTATAATCCCACATCATTCCCACCCCCAGAGCTCTGTGTCCCCATTCCCTCCACTGGAAAGTGCAGTGGTTCTCCCAAGGGCACAGAGATGGGATGACTATTATTTCTGTAACTTTCTATTTCTATATATTGCCCTTTTGTGTGTGTGTGTGTGTGTTCCTGCCTTCTCTTCCTTCCTAAGTCACACCTACACCTATTACTACTTCCAAATGTCCTTCCTTTTTTCCCTCTTCTCTTTCCAGGCCCTAATGGATTCAGAGCCCTTTGGTCATCTTCCCCTAACATTTCTTCCCCTCTGGGGGTATGGACCAAAGTTCTTTTTGGGGAGCAGAAGGTAGGAGTTCTGGCTTCTGTAATTGCTTCTCTGCTAGACATGGGTGTTGGCTGGTGTGTGTGTGTGTGTGTGTGTACGTGTCTGTGTGTACGTGTCTGTGCGTGTGTGTGTGTATGTGTGTGTGTGTGTGTGTGTGTGTGTGTGTAAGAGAGAGAAACAGAGAGACAGACAGAGAAACTACAGCACCACTCCATCACCCATAGAGTCCCCTTGGCACTGTCTGTGGTGCCACCATGTGGTGCTGAGGACTGAACCTGGGCTCTCATGAAACTGCAGAGCACATGCTTTGGCCCCCAGCTGTGTCCTCAATACACACACACACACACACACACACACACACACACACACACACACGGCTCTGGGGATGAAACAGAGGCTCTCGCTCACACAAATCCTAGCCTCTAACCACTACACCACTTCTTACTCTGCTGCTGAGGTCTGGGAGCCATGAAGCCCCAGTGAGGAGGCAGCTCCTGGGCATACCGACCTGGGGACAGGTTGGACCCCTGGTACTGAGGGGGCGTCTTGAACTGGAGACGTGACTCCCCTGTGACTGAACTCCACAGGTGGGAGGAGAGAGAGGAGGGCGTGCTCTCTGTGTAGAGTTTCACAGAACGTATTGGGCTTTCACACATGACCTGAGAATCTCTGGCTGTTTTCAGCCCAAGCACAGATGTCTGGTCTGTGCTGAGGGATGGAGGCTGGGGAACAACACAGGCTCACTACCTAGGGGGCTTCCCAGAAAGACACAAGAGGCCCCACTGCAAGCCTTGAGCATCGGAAGCCACATCCAAGACTCAGTGGGGGGATTCTGCCTGATCCTTTCCTCTCGGAAATCTGAGTGCTGGTTGATGGAAACACAATTTGACGCTTATAAGATGCAGGGCGCTCGCTGAATATTCATTTCCAGCTCTCCTCAGCTCTCCTCCTCGTGGTCCACTCCCTGGACGTATAATTGGTGTTTTTGCATATGTATGACAGCTGCTTTTTCTGCTGACAGCCCATCTCAGATGCTGGAAGACTCCCCCCACCCTCTCATTCCCTTCTTCTTCCTCTTCTTCTTCTTCTTCTTCTTCTACTTCTTCTTCTTCTTCTTCTTCTTCTTCTTCTTCTTCTTCTTCTTCTTCTTCTTCTTCTTCTTCTTCTTCTTCTTCTTCTTCTCCTTCTTCTCCTCCTTCTCCTTCTCCTTCTCCTCCTCCTCCTCGTCCTCCTCCTCGTCCTCCTCCTCCTCCTCATCCTCCTCCTCCTCCTCGTCCTCGTCCTCCTCCTCCTCCTCATACTCCTCCTCCTCCTCGTCCTCCTCCTCCTCCTCGTCCTCCTCCTCCTGCTCCTCCTCCTCCTTGTCCTCCTCCTCCTCCTGCTCCTCCTCCTCGTCCTCCTCCTGCTCCTCCTCCTCCTTGTCCTCCTCCTGCTCCTCCTCCTCCTGCTCCTCCTCCTCCTTGTCCTCCTCCTGCTCCTCCTCCTCGTCCTCCTCCTCCTGCTCCTCCTCCTCCTCGTCCTCCTCCTCCTGCTCCTCCTCCTCCTTGTCCTGCTCCTCCTCCTGCTCCTCCTCCTCGTCCTCCTCCTGCTCCTCCTCCTCCTTGTCCTCCTCCTGCTCCTCCTCCTCCTTGTCCTCCTCCTCGTCCTCCTCCTCCTGCTCCTCCTCGTCCTCCTCCTCCTGCTCCTCCTTGTCCTCCTGCTCCTCCTCGTCGTCCTCCTCCTCCTCCTCGCCCTCCTCCTCCTCGTCCTCCTCCTCCTGCTCCTCCTCCTCCTCCTGCTCCTCCTCCTCGTCCTCCTCCTCCTCGCCCTCCTCCTCCTCCTCGTCCTCCTCCTCCTGCTCCTCCTCGTCCTCCTCCTCCTGCTCCTCCTCGCCCTCCTCCTCCTCCTCGTCCTCCTCCTCCTGCTCCTCCTCGTCCTCCTCCTCCTCGTCGTCCTCCTTCTCCTGCTCCTCCTCGTCCTCCTCCTCCTCCTCCTTTATTTATTGCACAGACAGCAAGAAATTGAGAGGGAATGGAGAGAGAGAGAGACACCTGTAGCTTTACTATATGCAAAGCTTTCCCTCTGCAGATGGGGACCGGGGGCTCAAACCCTGGTCCTTGTGCATTATAACGTGTGCTCAGCCAGGTGCCAGCACCTGACCCCTGGAGCTTTTCTTTTTAAGCCTCCAGGGACCAGGAAATTGGAGTCACCAGGACCCTAGCGTTCCTTCATGCCTTCCTTTCTCCTCCTTCCCCAGAGTCCTTTGTTTTGGTGCAATATGCTACATCAAGTCCAAGTTTCACCTTTCTTTATTCTTAAGTCCTACCTATAAGGGAGATAATTTGGTACTGGGGGTGATCTCATCATTTATTTATTTTATTTATTTATTCTTTTTGTTGCCCTTGTTCTTTTATTGTTGTAGTTATTATTGATGTCATTGTTATTGGATAGGACAGAGAGAAATGGAGAGGGGAGGGGAAGACAGAAAGGGGGAGAGAAAGATAGACACCTGCAGACCTGCTTTACCCCCTGTGAAGCAACTCCCCTGCAGGTGGGGAACCGGTGGCTCGAACAGGGATCCTTACTCTGGTTCTTGAGCTTTGCACCATGTGCGCTTAACCCACTGCATTACCGCCTGACCCCGACCTCATCATTTTTAACAGCTGCATAGTACTCTAGTGTGTATGTGTGCCACAACTTTCTCAGCCATTCATCTGTTGTCAGGCCTCTGGGTTGATTTTGAGTTTGGGCTCTTACAAACTGTGCTGCTGGAAACACCAGTGTACACAGGCGCCTTTTCAGGTAGGCGCCTCTGTTTTCCTTGGGTAGGTGTCCAGGCGAGGGATTTCTGGGTCATAAGGCAGTTCCATTTCTAGAGTTCTGGTGAAACTTCACTGTTTCCATAGGGGTTGGACCAAAGTAAATTCTCACCAGCCATGCAGGAGAGTCTCTCGCCTTCCCTTCCCTCCCCTCCCCTCCCTCCTTCCCTTCCTTTCCCTCTGCTCCAGCCTCTCAAGCAGTTGGTGCCTCTGTCTTTTCTAATGTGTGACATTCTCACAGGTGCAAAGTGGTATTTCATGACTTTTTTTTTATTTTTTGCATTTCCCCCATCCTCAGGGGCTATGTAACTCAAGAATTACGCAGAACATTTTTTTTGTTTGTGATTAGTAGTGGGGCTACAAGTTTGTAAAATTATAATGAATAGTTTTACACCATATCTACAACCAAAGTTCTGTGAGCCCCTAGTCCCCACCTGCTGGAGGGGGGGTTACTCATGAGACGTGAAGCAGGGCTGCAAGTGCCTGTCCGTCTGTCTTTTAAAAGTGTTTTGTAAGTGCTCCACTTGGCCAGGAATATGGCCTCTCCAGGCACCAGTCCCCAAACACGAAGCCAGCAGGGGCTCACAGGATCTCCTCACCCTCAGCAGGGCTGACCTAAAGTCCTCAACCAAACAAATGGTATTTGCTTTCTTTTCTTCTTTTTCTTTGTTTACTTTTTCCTTCCTTCTATTTTTTAAAAGAATTTCTTTATTTATTCATGAGTAAGACAGGTGGAGAGAGAGAGAGAGAAAGAGCCAGACATCACTCTGGTACATGTGCTGCTGGGGACTGAACTCAGGACCTCATTCTTGAGAGTCCAGTGCTTTAACCACTGTGCTAATCTCCCAGACCACCTTTTCTTCCTTCCTTCCTTCCTTCCTTCTTTCCTTCCTTCCTTCCTTCCTTTTTCTTTTGTTTCTTTTCCATTCTTTCCTCTTCTTTGATCTTTTTTACCTTGTAATTTTTTTTTTTTTGGTCTTTTAACCCATTTTCTAGTTCTTTGAGATGAGGCCATCGGATTCATAAAATGTTAAATAAAGTTTGCTTGATGATTTAATTCTTAAACAAACAAGATTCATATAGGAAGAAGGAAGTTACCAAGTCAATGGTTCCAATCATCGCCAGCTTCTGAAGTGAAAGGCCTCAGATGGTTCCAACCGCAGGCAACATGTCACTACAATTATAACACCAGACTATTTCAACTCACCCTTTCCTTGAATTCCCGACCAACAGAAACCGTGAGACTAGAAATGGCTACTATTATTTAAGTTAACAGGATTTAGGATAATCTGTTACACAGCTGTAATATCTATCACAAGAGTAAAATATCTGACAAATCATCATAGAAATACGATGAGGAAATTCAGGGGCTAGGGCGTGGCATGTCTAGGAGAACGCGCACGTCGCCAGGCACAAGGACTTGGGTTTAAATCCGTGGTCCGAACCTTCGGGGGAAGCTTCATGAGTGGTGAAGCAGTGCTGCAGACATGCTTTTTAAAAAAATTTTCTTTTTCCCTTTCCCTTTCCTCTCAATTTCTCTGTTCCTATAAACAAAAGGAGGGAGGGGGGCAGCAGAAATGGTAGATTTTGAAAAATTGGAAAAAAAATGTTTGAGATAACCTTGAAAACAAGAGAAAGTGAAAGAGATATTATAAAGAAGTTAAAGTGGTGAATGTCGCAGAGCAAATGTATAAAAGTATCATAGTAGGAGCTACTGGGATTGGAAGATTCTGTGTGTGTATGTGTGTGTGTGTGTGTATGTATGTGTGTGTATGTGTGTGCACGCATGTGTGTCCTCTGCAATCTTTGGATAGACTGTGATACCACTTAGATTTTAGTGCATTGCCATCAAAACTATGTCTTCACTAAAGTTTATTTTATTTACTTAATTTTATTTCCATTTAATTTTTTAAATTAATTTATTTTCTCTTTTTTGTTGCTCTTTTTTTATTGTTGTTACTGATATCATCGTTTTTCGACAAGAAAGAGAGAAATGCAGAGAGGAGGGGAAGACAGAGAGGGGAAGAGAAATATAGACACCTGCAGACCTGCTTCCCCTGCCGGTGGGGAGTCAGGGGCTCGAACCGGGATCCTTACGCTGGTCCTTGTGCTTTATACTATGTGCGCTTAACCCACTGCACTACCACCCAACTCCCTATTTCCATTTTTTTATTTGTGATTAGTAGTGGGGCTACAAGTTTGTAAAATTATATGAACTAGTTCTACACCATATCTACAAAGTTCTGTGTCACCAACCTCCCACCTCCCAGAGATGACTATAATAATTCTCACAAAGTCTTAGAAGTAGTTTTCCTGTTTCTTCAATAAAATAGACTGTTTTGATGCATAGAAATTATTTTATTTACCTATTATTAGATAAAGACAAAGAGAAACTGAGAGAGGAGGCAGAGATAGAGAAGAAGAGAGAGACACACACCTGTAGCCCTGCTTCACCGCGTGTGAAGCTTTCCCTCAGCACGTGGCTGGTGGGGACTAGGAGCTTGAACCTGGGTCCTTGCACACTGTAATGTGTGTGCTCAACCAGGTGCCCCAGCGCCTGGCCCCTAGTGTCTCTGTTTCTTTCCCTCTCTATCTCCTCCCTCCTCTATTTCTATCTGTCTCTGTCTAAAAGGAAAGAAGTCAAAGGAGAAGGATGGACACAGATGGCGTTGCTCCTATGGGGGGGTCAGGAGCCAAGCAACGGGACAGTCAGGCGAGCATCAGCGACCCCATGGTCTGTGTCTGCCGAACCAGGGTCTCGAAAGTCTTGGGGCTGGATGGAGGTTGGATGACCAGTGCTCTGGGGTGGGGGGGAGACAGAGCCTTGGTGGAGCATGTTGGCGCCTCTGTTTATTCTGGGAAGCTGTGCAGTTGTAACCCACAGACAACACAATTTTGTACATGCAACATTTCCTAGATTATCAAGCAGTTAGTCAATCAATCAATCAATAGGAAAGGATCTCCTGTTTCAGGGATAATGTGCTTTTAGGAGAGATAGTCACCTGCTGGCCCTGGCCAGCAGATTCCTCTAGTTGGGATGCTCAGAAGTTGACGTCTTAAGCATGTGTTGCCACTGGGGTCAGATCACACCCGTGGGGCCAACATGTGCTCTTGGCTAGAAGGGTACAAAGCAACTCTGGCTTCTGAAATGTGTTGCACTGCCGTGTTCCAAGGTTTCTGGCGTCCACCCTGACCAAGTGGATTACTTCGAATAAATTAGCAGTGAGAGAAAGAGTCTGGAGGAGGCAGACACTAGCACAAGCCCAGTGATGAGATGTCACCGAGTGCCACACACAAGATCTCTCTCCATTTTTGTACTGGACACCGCACATCAGAACAGCAGGGTGAAGCAGAAACACCTTAGGGGAGGACATATTTGAAGGATCTCTATCCCAGTAAGAGTAAACCACTCTGTCAGACCTGCTATCTCCAATCTAGTGATCGAATCAAACTCAGTATTTACACTGAAACTCCTGACCTCACCCAAGGATGCTGCCTAGTTCAGGGGTATCAAATAAGGCTCTTTACCTGCAGGGCCTTTTCACCTGTTATCTGTGTTTACCTTGCAGGCTAGAAACAGGAATAATAAGAGGAGACATGAATTTCTAATCAGGTCTTCCATAGTTTTTTTGTTAATAGCTGATTTTTTAAAAATCTTTTTTTAATTTATTGGATAGAAACAGCAAGAAATTGAGAAAGAAGGGAGTGGTAGAGAAGGCGGAGAGACACCTGCCATACTGCTTCACCACTCGCAAAGCTTTCCCCTAGCAGGTGGGGACTGGGGGCTTGAACCCAGGTCCTCGCGCACTGTAACGTGTGCTCAACCAGGTGTGCCACCACCCATTCCCATCTTTCATAGTTTTAATATTTTTTATTATTACATAATTTTATTTTATTTTCTACCACAGAGCTGTATTTTAATAATTAGCAAAATGAGTCCGCAGAAAGGCAGTACTGTAAATACATATCCACAGTAACAGGCGGTCTGAATCACAAGGTCCCCGGCTTTGTAGGAATGTATGTCCACAACACAGAGACAGATAACCAATATAATCGTGGCTTAATTAGAATTTCACGGAGAGCAGGTTAGCTAAAAAAAAAAAAAAAATCTAAAAAAGGCTCCTTAGGAGAGTAGTGACAGAGAAAGATGAAGAAACACTGCCTTTCACATTCACGTCACTGTTCCGCCCCCGCTAACTTCTGCTCAAGGTGACCTTGATGGAACGTGCCTTCCCAGGACGATCTGGTCTACCAGGGGATCAGTCTTCCCTGTAAAGGAGCAAACTGGCATCTAGGGTTTTTTAAAAATTCATTTTTAATACTTAAAATTGCTTTTATTGGATAGAGACACAGAGACATCAAGGGGGAAGGAGAGGGAGGGGAAGAGAGAGATCGACACCTGCACACTGCTTGGCTGGCGGTGAAGCTCTCCCTGGGCAGGTGGGGGCCAATGCGCTTAACTAGGCACATCACTGCCTGGTCCCCTAAGAAACTGCTATTTTTTCCCTGTCGTGGGGGATTAATGGTTTACAGTCAACAGTAAAATACAGTAGTTCTGGGGCCAGGTTCTGCCTGGTGAAGCTCACACACTACAGTGTTCAAGGACCCAGGCTCAAGCCTCTGGTCCCCACCTGCAGGGGAAAGGCTTCATGAGCGGTGAAGCAGGGCGGCAGGTGTCTCTCTGTCTCTCTCCTTCTCTGTCTTCCCCTCTCCTCTCAGTTTCTCTGTCTCTATCCAACAATCAATAAATAAACTATATATTTTTTAAAAATACAGTAGTTTGTACATGTGTAACATCTCTCAGTTTTCCACACGACACTTTAACCCATCATGTTCCAGGGCCTGAACACTCCCTGTCCTCAAGCATCTAGGCTTTAAGTGTCATTGTTTTCTCTTCTGTTAGAGCAAGTCAGCTTCCCTAGATGAAAAAAGTTCGCATTACTAACCAGGCCACACTTGATAGCTTTCTAGACTGATGTCACCCCTTACGAGGAGAGAGGAAATGCTCCCAGCATCACACAGGTGCTACCTATGTGGATAGACTTCCTGAGTAGACTCACACCTTCCGTCTGATCACATCACTCTCCCAATTAAGACCCATTTATGCAGCCACAGGCTTGGATGTGAGCTTCTTAAGCTCAGGGTCTTTCCTGCCTGCTGATGGATATACATTAACTTAACTCAGGGCACAGGATTCTGCCATCATCACCGGCGGAAAACTCCACCAGCCTCTAGCAGTGCAAATTCCCAGCAGAAACTCAGCTCCTCTTAGGAAATCAAAGACAGGGATGTCAAGATGCTGCGGACTGTAAGAGCTCTACGCCCTGTGGCTTTCAATTTGCCTTAACAACTGTAAAGACAAGACGATGTCGGGGGAGCTTGAATGAGAGGGATAGCCCCACCACCTTGATGAAGCCCATCCCCGGAGAGTCTGAAGGCTATTATTATTGTTCCTAGAAACGTCCCCAGTGAATTTGTTGTACCTTCCCACTGTTTCTAGAACAAAGGCATGATGCAGGTAGACAGCAGAGCTGAGACTTGAATAGGGGGTTGAACAGTGGCTGGTGATAAAGAGGTGGGCTTGTTACCCCAACTGAAAAGGGTAGGGGGGGGTGGAAGAATGGAAGCCTGAGGGAAGGAAGCCTGCTTCTCATATAGGAATCAGCTTATGCTGATTCAGGGCAGCGACGAATGCTGCAGTTAAGAGCACCAGAGGGGGCCAGGTGGTGGCGCACCTGGTTGGGCACCCACATACCATGCACAAGGGCCCGGGTTCAAACCTCCTTAACCCACCTGCAGGGGCGAGGCTTCGCTTGCAGTAAAGCAGGTCTGCAGGTGTCAATTGTTCTCTCTCCCTTTCTGTGTCCCCCATCCCTCTCAATTTCTCTCTGCCCTATCAAATAATAATAAAAATGGAAAGAAGAAAAAAATGGCTACAGGAAGCTGTGGATTCTTAGTGTTAGCACCAAGCCCCAGAAATAACCCTGGTGGAAAGAAAGAAGGAATAAAGGAAGGGAGGAAGGAAGGAAGGAAGGAAAAAAAGAAAAAAAAAAGGAAGAAAGAAAGGCGAAAGAAAGGGAGAGTACCTTTCCACCACCCATGGACCCATGGGGTCCCCCTGGTACTGTCCATAGTGCTCCCATGTTATGAAGTCCAAACCCAGGATCTCATTCACAAGAATGGGTGTGTTCTTCCTTCCCTGACTTATCTCCAGGTCTCTATGTATTTATTGTACATTATTTTTTCACTTTGATGAGAGCAAGAGACAGAGAGGGCAAGGAGAGAATGCGAGAGAACACAGAGCACAGTTCTGGCATCTGTTCTCCTGGGGACAGAACCTGGAGCCTCACACACTCATGTCCTTTGCTCTGCCCTGTGCCCCGGCTCCCTGTGCCTGGAGCTCACTGGTGTCTACAATGCCAGCAAATACCCGTATCAGTCCCGGTCAGAGGAGATGACCGCATGAGCCGAGAATCTGGTGAGCACTCAAAAGAACCAGTGCGAGCAACCTGCCAACTAGCCACTTAGCCTCTGGCTGAGATCTCGTCCAACCACTGCAATCCCCTGGGGACCCACTAGAGAGGGCAGACATCCATATAGGGGGTGCGGGTGACATATTGCAGGAGGGAGAGGGACAGGATGCAGGGCAGTGGGGTCCTAGTGAGTTTGCTAGACACCCACCAAGGATGCCCATGAGTTAAAGACTGGTGTGTAGACCAGTGTGGACTTGGCCATGCTTTTGCACGTGCTGCTTCAATTCAGAAATTTATATGCAATAAAACATAATAATCATAAAAAGGAACCCACATACTTACTGCCCCTGGAAATGTCTCGGTGTCAGCTTTTAAATCTTAATCATGATCAAATCACTAAGAAAAATAAAGTAAGTAAAGGAAGGAAGGGACCGCATGCCCGTCCACCAGCTCTGGGTGCTGACGAGACGGCTGTGTCTGCAGCAGCCTCTTCACTGAAAGGAAGAAAGAAAGAAACCCGTGACCCTGGGGCATCCGTCCTCGTTCCCCTCGTCCTGCTGAATCAAGGGCAGAAGCTCTCCGAGGTGAACCAACCCTCTCATCTGACTAGACCCCCGTCATCTGTTCTGTTTCTTTCTGCCAAGTGGAAGCTGCCTGGGGTGACCAGGAGAGCCTCCGGCCTGAGACCCCAGACACAGCCCCCCCGTGAAGCCAAGCTTTCTAGGAGTTTTCTATAAAGGGAGACGAACAAGTTGAGACCACTCATTAAAGCTGTCGCAGATGCTACCACGACGCCATCCTGACTTCCCTGGCCAGACGCCCTCATCATGTGTCCTGGAGCCTCTCCTCCCCAGAGCCCTGTCCCACTAGGGACAGACAGACACAGGCTGGGGGTGTGGGTCCACCTGCCAACACCCATGTCCAGCGGAGAAGCAGTGACAGAAGCCAGAACTCCCACCTTCTGCTCCCCATAAGGAATTTGGGTCGATGGTCCCAGAGGGATAAAGAACGGGGAAGCTTCCAATGGAGGGGATGGGACACGGAACTCTGGTGGTGGGAACTGTGTGGAATTGTGCCCCTGTTATCTTACAATCTTTAATAATAATCATTATTAAATCATTAATAAAAAATTTAAAAAGCCACATAGGAAAAGACTCTTAAGTGAACTGGCAGTAAGAGAAGGAATTCAGACCAAGCTGAAAAAACAAACAAAACCCTCTTTCTGGTGACAATACTCTCAAGAATTCCAAGTCGGAGAGTTCACCTGGGTAATGTGTGGATCTAGCTGCAGGAGACTTCGGCAAGGGAGTCTGGGGCTGAGAGCCATCAGGAGGGAGGGGAGTTGTTTACACGGAGGGTCTAGTAAGTGGCACATCTGGCCTAGCTAGGAAGACATCTGGAATATCTCAGGCATGAACACCATGAAAGATTAGGGAAAACAGAAGACATGCTCTTTTTTTAAGGCCTTTCTTATTAAAAAAAAAAAAAACTTTTTAATTTGATAGGACAAAGAGAAGTTGAAAAGGCAAGGAGATAGAGAGGGAGAGAGACAGAGAGGCACCTGCAGGCCTGCTTTGCCACTTCTAAAATTTTTTTTACTATTTATTTATTCTTGTTTGTTGACCTTGTTGTTTTATTGTTGTAGTTATGGATGTCATCGTTGTTGGATAGGACAGAGAGAAATGAAGAGAGGAGGGGAGGGCAGAGAGGGGGAAAGAAAGACAGACACCTGCAGACCACCTGTGAAGCGACTCCCCTGCAGGTGGGGAGCTGGGGACTTCAACCGGGATCCTTCCGCCAGTCCATGCATGCACTTTGTGTCAACTGCGCTTAACCCGCTGAGCTACCGCCTGACTCCCACTTCACCACTTTTGAAGCTTCCTCACTGCAGGTGGGGACCAGGGCTTGAACCTGGGTCTTTGCGCATGATGATGTGTGCCCTG